>NC_090884.1:42629849-42632349 GCF_036669925.1 Montipora capricornis
CGCGTGCTTGAGCTCCCTATAAGTCAAAAACCAATTTCAGCTTTTGAGTTATTATTACAAACCTTTCTGTACGCAGCTATAACCGCAATCTCCATCACAAAGACACTCATCTGCAGGATTATCACAGCCAGTTTCTAGATTACAACTTTTCGCGCACCTCCGACTTGGTTGTCGATTGGTTCGTTGGCAATCCGATTGTCCTAATAGAAACAAAACTATTCCCTCATTTAGTGGTTTGTAACCAATCTCTGAAGACACAAATAACAATGGAGTAATTCGCATATTCTAGCGGGACGAACGACTGAAAGGAGCTGATGAGCGTAACTGCGTTCTTTGTGTCAACATGGCGTAACATAACGTGGAAATTATCTTTCCAAAATGTTACTAGGTGAAATGGTAAACATGTACTTCCTCGCCACCCATTTTGATAAATCAATTTCGCTTTTTCTATTTTGTTTTCTATCTTGTCTGTCTTTTTCTGTTTTTAAACAGACCATGCTCTCAAGTGGCATTTTTCATATACCGAAAGATCGGTTAAGATTAAAGGGTGCATGCTGCGTTCGCAGTGTGTGACGTTGAGTCACCAAGTGCTGCTTCCGGTTCAATACCTCTGGCAGGCTTGCGACAACAGCCCTGTTATTTGTATTTCTTTCCAACAAGATTTGTCTTTGATTTTATGCTTTATAGCTGCTCTAAACTAACTGATTAAACTTAGGGTCAAACTTTAAGGAATCTGTTTTACAGGAAGGTTAAAAAATATAGTAACTGATCTACATAAACAAAAAATAGAAAAAGTTACTCATCTTCACTCCACGAAAAGATTTCATCAAGTGATGAACAAATCTCTCAAATGCGAAAGAGAAAGTTCAATTTCGTGGTGAAAAGACTAGTCTACATCGACGCAAAGTAAAAGTTATCGACATTAGCGATATTTAGACACGTTGCTGTGGACAAAAACATAATTAGAACTATGAATCTCCTTCCAAGCCGGGACTGAACTAGACAGCCACGTAACGGTAGCTCCCCTCGATTTAGTCTTACCTTTCGCCGAAAAGAACATTAGCCATACCAAATAAGAAGTCAATAGAATCCTCATCCTGTCTGTCAGCTAATTACAATGTTCAAAATGCGACAAAGAAAGGAATCATGGCTTATAAACAACTGCGTAGCTTTTTTTGTGATTCCAGAAGAGATGACAGTTCTGTCGCTATCATGTTTCGTCTAATACGCGAGGGCTATCATAAAGGTGATGACAATCATGAAATACATCTATAATCACATGTTAGCACCATATGACATTTATTTTTTCAATTTATGTTCCATTGTTGTTGTTGTAGAACTGACTTACGGATGAAAAGTATGAAACGTCCCGGTCATGATAGAATAAAACTGGACACAGCAGTAAAATTCAACAAACGTTTGTAGCAAAGAGGATTAGGAAAGTTCTCTCAAAAGATTTACGGTTATAGGTTCTGCAGATAATCATTGAAATTCTTCAATTTAGCTCTTCGCCTTGGTGGTCTGAGCAGGACACCAAGGCTACACCAAGTATCCCAGCGTTAACACAGGCTACTACACTAACATTGAACTCTACTTAAAACGGTCTGGTTGTACACAGGGACTAAAGTCAGCTATAAAGTTTGAAGCTCGCCCCGGCGCACGACATAACCTAACCTTGTTCTCAGGTCCTTGCCCACTGAACCAAACGAAACGTGGTAGTAAGGAAATGACGCACATTTATATCTATTTTTGATCGTGTTTGTGTCTCAAGGCCAGGCTTATTTCATTGCAGTTTTCTTACTATCTTGGCTCATTCAGCTCGCGAGCAATGAGAGACGTCAGATAGCAACTAGAGAGATGATTTGTGTTCAAAATATTTTCACAGCTTGAAACACTCCTTTTTATTATTTTTTTCTGCTCTGGGCTCCTGCATCCGGCTTAAACATTATTTCGTTACAATGCAATGTGATACATGGTCGAAAACTCCTGCTAGCAGAAGACCTACAAGACGGCTTCGTTTGCACACAAGAAACAGTTGATTTTAGATTCAAATATCAAAGTCAATGGACTGAAAAAGAATATGACGTCACTCCCGTAGAGTTTATTTCTAACTAAACAGCCCTGACGTTCCCTTAAAATCATATGATGTTTTCTAAAGGGTCTCAATGGAGTTACGCTTACGTCCACAAATGAACATAACAAAATACAATTTTCACATCCAAACACGAAGTGTCTCTTAAAGTCTAAGCCTTTGCTACTTTTCAACAATATTAAGAGTAAATCAAGGTTAGTGTTATTAAAATTCGCTTGCATTTGCATCTAATTTGGGGCATTTCAGGACATATCTATGGGGTTAACCGTAAGCCGTGACACTAAAAAAAAAAGATAACCGCTAGGCTTGAAAATGACAAAAAAAAGTAGTAGTTAGCCGTTAAAAAAGAAAAAAAAAGCATTTAGCGTGATTTGTGTTTTTGTTTGAAAAATGAAATAGTGAGTATTT
>NC_090884.1:42654849-42657349 GCF_036669925.1 Montipora capricornis
CACACCAGAAGAGCATCATGGGTAAAATATGTGGGAATTCTATCGATGCGTAAAATTTTGATTATGACGTCAGCGTACGCACGCCCGTACAGACTGTCGGGGTGGCGGTGGGGAGGAAGGACAGCGTCTGGGGACGGGAGTGTTCGTGCAATTTTCCTTGGTGGGAAATCGCGTGGAAGCGTTGCATTTGGCAACCCGCGTTTTTGTGGTGGGAAATCATATTAGTGATGAGCAACGGGATAGAGAGCAGGAAAGAGCACGGGAGAAGAGGCGAGGAAAATTAAGAAATTTACCCGAAAAAAATGCTCGAGAAAAGTCAAGGAAGGAGGAGAAGAGAAAAATAACGCTGACCCCGCGCCCCTCCTTCACCTACGCGACCCCAAAATTTACAAATTTACGGTTTATGGTTTATGGTTTAGGATTTATACACCGCGCATATCACAAAGTCTCATGGCGGTTTACAATTCTTTCTCTGGATTGAGATAGGACGTCAGCTTGTTAAGAAAAACGACATTGATTGTGCTGACCTGTTACACTTCAGTCTTAAAGTTTGTCTTCAGTAGCGATCTGCACACGAACGCGAACCGCGTAGGAAACTACAGCTGTTTACCTGAACATATCACATCTCTTCCACTCCACTTTTTGTCCGATGTGCACATTCTTGTCTTTGTTCCCTGCAGTTCATAACCTTCGTCGCATTCATATGTAATAGAACTTTGAAAGGTCGTGTCGTTACCAACAAACCTGCCATTTTCAGGTTTTTGTGGAATACCACAGTCTACAACTAAAAAAGAAAATAACCGACTTTTTGAGGGGTACTTTTGATTTCAACGAACGCAATCCCTTGTGCCACAGATGAAAGTTAAGAACATTAGCGACTGTCAGTTGGGAGAACGGGCACGACTACGAGTATATATATCTTTACTGTACTGAGCACGCGCATTAGGTTGAAAGGATGAAAAATTTCGAATTGCGCGTGCTCAGAACTGAGACGTCGTACTCGTCGTCGTCCTCGCATTCCACTCTGAACGTCGCTATTCATAAATAGAAGCAACAACAACAAAACCTCGGTTGTCACCTGCTGAAATGTTTTCCTTTTAAATAAAATTGAAAGAATGAGTGTTTAATCCAATTAGATATCCTTGAGTTTATAGAAGATATCACAATATTTTAACGGGTACCTTAAAGCCCACCTTTACATACTGGCTGCTGTCCTGTCCAAGTACCATTTTGCTGACACATGCGTTCTTCTGAGCCCCATAATTCATAACCCAAGTCACAATCAAAATACACCTTGCGGTTCACAGAATATTGCATTCCTACTTTTCGACCGTTTTTCGGTGTTCCTGGGTCTCCACAGCCTCCCTCTTAGAAAAATAAGATACATTCAATCAGGAAATAGGCGAAATACACTTAGCTAAATATTTATTTTTCGCACAATCTCTCAGCCGCTGACATTATCAGCCAACATTGAGGACTCTTTTGTAAATCACTTCTCCGGTGAAATTGATCTCCTCAATAAAGATTATTATTATTATTATTATTATTATTATTATTATTATTATTATTATTATTATTATTATTATTATTATTATTATTACTATTATTATTATTACATATCAGCCGCAGAAGGGATTTTTTTAATAAATATACAAATAGATAAAACACTTTAATTTATAATTAATATAATATGGAGTAAATAATAGGTATAAAATACTTAAATACTTAAAAGCTGTTTTAAATACTATCAATGTTCGCATAAAATACATGCATAGCAGTCGCCGGTCTCAATTGGCGTTAAGACCATTTTACGAATAACTCTTTTAAAGATAGCAAGTGACGAGCATTCTCTTACTTTCTTAGACAGTTTTGCCTATAGGTATGGTCCTATGTACCCGATAGAATGTCTCCCGAATCTAACCGTATAAAACTTGGTAATTGAGAATCACAATTTTGTTAAAGTGGTACTACGACCCAAAAAAGATTTTTTATTTTCTTTGGAATTTAAAACTATGTTAACTAAACACTAAATGATCCAAGTTTTAAGTTCAGATTTTAAAAAAAAAACACCTGCTTATTTTAACTGCAATTTTCTTATTTATTGGTCCGCCATTACTAACTTTAAAATCTTGAGAGAGCTGGGTCGAGGAGAAAATGACGTCAAAGACTCACTGGTTTAAGAATGCAATGCGTGTGTACGCGGCTGAATTAATATGCAGCACGGGAGTTTCGGGCTTTCAGACTTTTAAACCCGTGTTTTGCATATATAATAAATTGCGTTTACACGCTGAAATTTTAAGCTAATGAATAAATGACGTCATTTTCTCTAGATCCAACCCTCTGATGCCCAATCGGTCAGTTTTGAACGTGAGTAATGGCGGACCGTAAAATCCAAAACTGACACTCAAAATAAACAACCTTCGGATAAATCTCAAAGCTCAAAATTTTGCCAGTTAGGTGTTAAGTGAACACGCTTTCAAAATCTAAAGAAAAAAAGGAT
>NC_090884.1:42665863-42690863 GCF_036669925.1 Montipora capricornis
CCTCATCACAGTACAATCTCGCGATGCTTGGAAAAGTCGTCATTTCGCCTATCATACTTCCGTTTAGAGGCGTTTGTAAAACACCGCAGTTAATAGCTGCAATTGTATCGGAATTAGAGAAGGCGTCAATAAATACGGGAAAAAATAATGTCAGGGAGGGAAGGGGGGGGGGGGGGGAATTGGGAGGTAAAAAGTTTGAAACTACAATATATTAGACCAAGTTCTCATTGGATACCTTTGCAGCTTTATGGTAACTTACCGTTACACACAGTCTTCGTTCCATCCCATGTTCCATTGGCTTGGATGTCCGAAGAGATGAACCATTTCGAATAAACCCTATGTCGCAGGCAAACTGTACACTATTTGGAAAAACCGTTTGATTACCCACCAAGGAACCGTTAGCGGGTGCGTCAATTGTCCCACAATCAACAGCTGCAAATTAAGTAAGGCAAAGAGCAATTCAATGCTTAAAGTTCAGTTAAATTCTAGTCTGGATGGTTATTGCCACATACCTTCACAAGATGTCGCATTTCCACTCCACTGTCTGTTAGGTTGGCACTGCCTTAAAGCAGACCCTCGAAGAATGAATCCCGCGTCGCAATTAAAACTGATTTGGTTGGGAAATGTGGTTAAATTCCCTGATAATGTGCCGTTCGCTGGAACTAGCAAAGGCCCACAATCTTTCGCTAAAGTAAGGAGTATTTTGGAAAAGATATGAGTAGTGCAGTTCTTCCTCTGAAACACAAAAGCGTACCGTATTCTTTAATTTACTATTTAAATACTTCGTTTTAGCAATACCTTGACAAAGAGCGTCCTGGCCGCTCCATGTTCCATTGGTTTGGCAATTTCTTTTGTAAGATCCGTTAAGTGTAAACCCTTTGCTGCATTCAAATCTCAGTGAGTTAGGATAAGTCGTCTGGTTGCCAAAGACTCTCCCATTTTTCGGAGGCAGTTGCGGTCCACAATCGACTGCTACAAAATCAAATTGTAATCAAAAGGTTAACTCAGTATGACTAAATGTTTACAAAAGCATTTCTTTCAAAAACACCTGTACCAAATCAAAGTATGTATGTTGTCGGTCAAATCCGGTCTCAGGTTGAATCCGTTTTTACCTATAATCATAGACAAAACCATCTAGAAGATTAGCACTTTTGACGTCTTCTTTGCTTCTCTCCTCACCCCCCTGATTCAATGTTGTGAAAAACGGAGCGGTTTTAGTGGGAAATTGTTGTGTTACCTTCCACATTGAATGGGGGGGGGGGGGGGGGGTGGGGGGGATTGGGGCTATATAAGAAAAGGTGAAACTCTCTCTTTTGCGCTTTAACAGATGCGGGTTGAAATCCAGCTCTGGCGCGGTTCATTTACATAAACTTCCTAACTATTTTTGTCTATGATTGTAGGTTCAATTGGTGATCCTCATTTACCTCGGTTGAACATATACCCTCTACCTAAGTTTAAGGCAGTTATCAACCTCAAAAGGGAGTGAACACACCTGTACATTCTCTCAAGCTCTGTCTTACCCATCTCAACACATCTTAATGTTCGCGTTGTATTTATCGGTTTTTGTATTCATACATTTATCCATTCATTCTCAACATTACAACGCCGTAAGGGAACAAAAAATTGTACTATGCACTTACCGGTACTGGAACTGGTTCATGGTTCATTTATTTCACACTATTTACATAACACATAACATTAACATAGAAAGAAAAGTATAGTCACAACACATGGTACAAGATAAAATAATTACAGTACAGGTTATAAATGTGTATGGTGGTCAAAGTAGCAAAGGCTTTCTAGTTGACCACCACCTACTTTTATGTAAACGAAGGAATCACACTGAGCTTTACTGGGATATAGTAGAAAACGTTTGTAGAGCCTAGGACTAATGTACAGAAGAAACTTACATGTATATAACTTAAACATGTTAGAGATATACTGAACCACGCAAGAAATCTATACAGGACAAGCTTAGCAAAAGGGGAAAAAAGTAAAAGGAACATACAAACAAACAGACAACAACGACAAACAAAAACAAAAGAAAAGAACGACACGTTATCAACAACAACAACAACAGCAGCGGTAACAAACACAAAAATATCAGAAGATAATTATTATTATTATTATTATTATTTATTTTTTATCATGTTTTAAACAAGCTCCATTATTATTAAATAGTTACGTGCTATACATTTGACCATTAAACAGAACATATATTATTTGATTGACAAGAGATCAGGTGGGCCTTATAAAGTTTCTTAAACTTGTTAAATGTTTTTGCTTTTTTTATAGGCAGAGTACTTAAAAGTAAATTTGCCTATGTTAGTTCTAACTTGTGGTCGGTAAAAATTAAGCTTAGCAGAATTTCTGGTGTTATAGGAGTGGACAGTTGCTGTAGTCGTTAAAAGGTTATGGAAGATTGCTGGAACAGTTGATGGATTATTGCATAATTTAAATGCCAGTGAGCAGATTTTGAATTTAACAATATTTTCAAATATTAAAACTTCAAGTATTTGTGAATATAGGAAAGAGGGCTCTTGTTTATTTGCAAAAAAACATACTACGGATGCATTTATTTTGCTTAGTACAGATCTCATTTAAATTAGTCTGATAATTGTTGCCCCAACACATTGCGCCGTTACGGTAATTAAGATAAGGGTAAATAAGTGTATGATACAGTTGTCGTACCATCTTTAAATTCAGGTAGTTCCGTAGTTGGTTTAGGATTCCAAGGTTTTTAGTCAGTTTGCCTTGTACATGTGCTATTTGAGTTTTCCAATTCAAATGGTCATCTAAATAAATGCCTAAATATCAGATACTAGTTTTGCGTTCAATGTTTAAGATATTAATATTGTGTATAGTTGGCTTCTGTGGAGATGTTATTATCATAAAGTTTGTTTTCCTCATGTTAATAGACAACTTATTGAGATTGCAATAGTTAATTACCTTCTGAAGTTCTGAGTTCATAACTGCCTCAAGATCGTTTGATGTTATCGTAGCATAGAAGATATTATCATCATATATTAGCATCATAAAACTCGGATCCTTTAAATCTACTTTGTACCTATACAGTCCTGTTTATTCACCACTACACTACAACGACGAACATGCTCATTTACTTTTGTATAGTTAGTCAATTGATATCCATGTATAATAACCAAGAGTGATGCTAATCTGACCGTAATTTTCTCTAGGCTTGAACGGATTCAACCTGAGAACGGATTTTACCGGCAAGATATATATATATCTGAAAGATTTTTGAAAAATGTGGCGTGCTACGAACGCTAGAACCCGAGATAGCCAATGTAGAAAGATCATGCAATTGCACGAAAAAGACCAATACCCCCTTGATAACCAATGCTTAAGAAAGCGTATAGTATATCAGGCAACAGTCACCTCAAGCGAGGGAATGAGCATTACGTAGGGCTAACTGACACCGACTTTAAAGCTAGATTTGCCAACCATAACCAGTCCTTCAAGAAAGTGGTGCATAGCAACCAGACAGAGTTAAGTAAATACGTGTGGCGTATAAAAAATGCTAAAGTAAAATACGGCATTGCGTGGAAGATTTTGGGAAGGGCGCGCGCGTATTCTAACAGCACCAAAAAATGCAACTTATGTACGCTTGAGAAGTATTATATAATTTGTCACCCGGAGCTCGCCACGCTCAACAAACGATCAGAATTAGCAAGCGGCTGTCGGCATGTAACAAATTCCTCTTAAAGAAATTGTAATTAAAATTGTAATTTACGATTACGCGCATGGGCAGCAGAATAAAAGCACCATGTAAAAAAAGTAATCCTGTAGAGATAGTAATCATAAATGTACTATCCTGAAGAGTGGGACATGGTCGTACGAAACAAAGTTGTCGACCACGGAATGTAGTCGATTTTACCTGTAACTGTATGCACAGCTCTAGCTTCACTAGCTATTGAGCACTCTGTGAGGGCCTATTGGCAACCTACATTCAGTATATTCAGTATATATATATATATATATATATATATATACAAACACTGGATATGTGACCGATTTTTCCTCAAGAGTGCTCGACAATATTGGAGCTTCGTCTAGTAAGAGAAAGTGAACTAGTTTTCGTTCATATATTCGATCTACAGATCTGTTTCGTGGGAGTGTATCCCACTCGTCAGGACCTAGATGACAATGTTAATTCGTGGGTTTTTATATACCATTCCCTTGAAATTACAATAATTAGGTGTTTTTTAGTAAAAATTTGTTTGCATGCCTACAAGTGTTCGCAAGTTCTGTTCTTTTGTTGAGGGTGGCAAGCTCTTGTTTACATATGATGTAGAACTTTTCTAGCGTGCACAATTTGCATCTTTTGGTTGCATTAGAGTATGCCTGTGCCTTATCAAGAATTTTCCATCTGATCGTGTAATCTACTCCCGCTTCCTTTAACTGCCACACATGCTTGCTGAGCTCAGTTTGGTTGCTTTATACTTCATTTCTAAATGATTGTTTGTGATTGGCAAATCTAGACTTAGAGTCTGTGTCGGTTAAACTCACGTAGCATTCACTCCCCTGCTCTCTCTATCCTACAGCTGTATGCCCAACGTCAAGAGCACAATCGACGCACACAACAAGCGCCTGCTGAAGCAAACCAACTCAGGAGAAGCCATAAGCGACGCCAGGCTCTGCAATTTTCGCAGGAAAGAGGACTGCCCACTAGAGAACCAGTGCCTTACTAAGGGCATCGTATACCAAGCCATCGTAACAACAGAGCAGGGGAGTGAATGTTACGTGGGTTTAACCGACACAGACTTTAAGTCTAGATTTGCCAATCACAAACAATCATTTAGAAATGAAGTATACAGCAACCAAACTGAGCTCAGCAGGCATGTGTGGCAGTTAAAGGAAGCGGGAGTAGATTACACGATCAGATGGAAAATTCTTGATAAGGCACAGGCATACTCTAATGCAACCAAAAGATGCAAATTGTGCACGCTAGAAAAGTTCTACATTATATGTAAACAAGAGCTTGCCACCCTCAACAAAAGAACAGAACTTGCGAGCACTTGTAGGCATGCAAACAAATTTTTACTAAAAAACACCTAATTATTGTAATTTCAAGGGAATGGTATATAAAAACCCACGAATTAACATTGTCATCTAGGTCCTGACGAGTGGGATACACTCCCACGAAACAGATCTGTAGATCGAATATATGAACGAAAACTAGTTCACTTTCTCTTACTATATATATATATATATATATATATATATTGACCAGAAAAAGCTGATCACAAACGTGAAAAAAAAAGAAACACGATATCATGAAACTTGCTTGTGTTAATTGACCGCCGATTGGTCTTCATCTAATGGAAAAAAATTAATACACGCAACAATTTCAAAAAGGACAAGAAATTACTTCGAGGCTGTGGATAAAAACAACTTAGCTATTGGGGGATGCTAACTTCCACAAAAAAGCGGCCGGTTATTTAACCACATGCACAAAGTGTAATTTATACCATAGTTTTAAACCATTATTTGGGATCCCACCCTGGTCAGAGGTTTTCTCTGTCCTTGTGTGGCCCAATTCCAATACTAGGGTTGATCCCTGACGGAATAATAGGGTAGAAAAACTTCACAGTAGTGTTAGGCCTCATTCGAACTTGCAATCATTACTCCAAATGCTACTGAAGGACAACAACTAGCGACTTGGAAAGTGTTTTTACTTTGAAAGAAAGACCAAACTCTGTTTTAACAATAGCCTCCATGGCTAAATCCCCCAACTTATCGCTACATATTGTTATTGTTCCATCCTATTCACGCACAAGAAAGGGGCCGGCTATTTAAACACAAAGTCCAATTTATACCACAGTTTTAAACCATCATTTTGCCGCCAAAGCGCTCTAAAAGTGAGCTAAGTTGCCTTAAGATAAATCTTTCCTTTGCTCAGCTTGTCCTCTCGACAACGTTATCGACAGTCAACAGCCTTAACATTCTACAAAATGGGCAAAGATGAAATTGACTTGGAAAGAAATTTTATTTTGTAAGATAGGCCAGACTCTGTTTTCAATAATAACAGCCTCCGTGGCTAAATAACCCAACTTACCGTTACATTTTGTCTTTGTTCCATCCCATGTACCATTAGCTTGACACTTTCGGACGACTGAACCACTCAGAATAAACCCTGAGTCACATGCAAAGTGAACACTGTTTGGATATACCGTCCTGTTTCCCGTCAAGGAGCCATTTAAAGGGGTGTCTAAATTTCCACAGTCAACAGCTAGAATTGAATAATGCAAAAGGAAGTAAATGAAAGATATGAAAATTTTGCAAGTAGCACCTTTCTCGAAATTACTCTAAGGCTTTGGCGTGTACCTTCACAAGATGTGTAACTTCCACTCCACTGTTTATTGGGTTGGCATTGTCTCACAGCAGATCCCTGAATAATGAATCCTTCATCGCAATCAAAGCGAATTTCGTTGGGATAGGTAGTCTCAGTACCTGATGATGTGCCGTTCATGGGAACCGGCAAAGGCCCGCAGTCGTTCGCTACGTTTCACAAACGAAAAATTTAATAAGAAACACACTTGCGCCAATTAATTAAGGATGACGTAGTCAAAATGTGTAATGCAAATGCATTTACCTTGACAAAATGTGTTTTTCCCTCTCCATTTTCCATTTGCTTGGCAATTTCGCTCATGAGAACCACTGAGTGTAAAGCCTTCATCGCATTCAAATCTCAAAAAGTTTGGATACGTCGTCTTGACGCCGGACATGGTTCCATTCTTGGGAGGCAGCAGCGGTCCACAATCGATAGCTAAAGAGCATATATATACAACCTCTCAAAGGAACAGCTGAAATAAGCCATAATGAATACAATAAAATCTCACCCCTTCCAATCATGAATTTTATATAAAGACGGTGCTTTTCCCCTTAACATGGGAAGAACGACCTTCCGTCTTACTAAAGATAAAGCCGGTTTATTTCCGCACGATAAAGGGGCCGGTTATTTAAACACAAAGCCCAATCTATATCACAGTTTTAAACCATGATTATTTTGCCTATAAAGCGCTCTAATAGTGAACTTAGTTGCCTTAAGATAAATCTTTCCTTTGCTCATCTTGTCCTCTCGACAACGTTATCGACAGTCAACAGCCTTAACATTCTACAAAATGGGCAAAGATGAAATTGACTTGGAAAGAAATTTTACTTTGTAAGATAGGCCAGACTCTGTTTTCAATAATAACAGCCTCCGTGGCTAAATAACCCAACTTACCGTTACATTTTGTCTTTGTTCCATCCCATGTACCATTAGCTTGACACTTTCGGACGACTGAACCACTCAGAATAAACCCTGAGTCACATGCAAAGTGAACACTGTTTGGATATACCGTCCTGTTTCCCATCAAGGAGCCACTTAAAGGGGTGTCTAAATTTCCACAGTCAACAGCTAGAATTAAATAATGCAAAAGGAAGTAAATGAAAATTTTGCCAGTAGCACCTTTCTCGAAATTACTCTAAGTAATTTCAGCGTGTACCTTCGCAAGATGTGTAACTTCCACTCCACTGTTTATTAGGTTGACATTGTCTCACAGCAAATCCCCGAAGAATGAATCCTTCGTCGCAATCAAAGCGAATTTCGTTGGGATAAGTGGTCTCAGTACCTGACGATGTGCCGTTCATGGGAACCGGCAAAGGCCCGCAGTCGTTCGCTACGTTTCACAAACGCAAAAAGGTAATAAGCAACAGACTTATTTGTGCCAACTATTAAGCATGCGTAATCAACATGTGTAAAGTAAAAGCACTTATTTTGCTAATTCAAGGTATTTTTAGGAAATGTCCTCATTCTTACGTTGACAAAACGTGTTGTTCCCACTCCATTTTCCACTCGCTTGGCAATGTCGCTCATGAGGGCCATTGAGTGTAAAACCTTCGTCGCAGTCAAATCTCAAAACGTTAGGATACCTTGTGTTGACGCCGGATATGGTTCCATTCTTGGGAGCGAGCAGCGGTCCACAATCGATAGCTAAAGTTTATATATACAAAAACTCAAACTGAAGGAGTGGTCTGTCACTCATTCTGTTCTGGGAAGGAGGGGGGTGTATAAACTACTTGTTATTCAGTTAAGATTACAAACTGCAAGGCTGCCAAATGCGCCAGAAATGCATTCAAATGCAAACTGTCCCACACTGTGTTGTACAATGATCCTGAAAAGTCCCTAGGGGAGTGGTTAATCACATATTCAGTGTTTTTTTCCCTATTCATGCGGTGACCGACCGTCCGTCTTTATTACAGACAAGTGCAGTCATTTTGCACAATACGTAGGATGGATGTAAAATGATGTTGCGTGTTATGATGTTTCATACAAAGAGACAAACATACTCATACAATAAGATATTGATTTTTAACTGGAGAAAGTGAACCAGGGCCTTTATGATTTTCAGTAATTGAAGATCAGTAAAAGGTTTGATGTGCACCACTGTGTCAAGGTTGTCATATAAATGGAATTATTAAAAGAGTGTGACAGGTTTTTTAACCAGTGCATGAGGTGGTGAGTCCACTCCAAGTCCCATTAGCCTGGCATACTCTCTCTTTGGAGCCATCCAGAATGAATCCAGGATTACAAGTAAAACTTTTTACGTTGGGAAAGAATGTTAGATTCCCTGATGATGAGCCATTTAAAGGTGCTTTCAATTGTCCACAGTCGATTGCTTCAAAAAAGTGAGAAAAATAATGGTGAACCAAGTGAAAAAGTGGGTTGCTCAACGTGAGGTTTAGAAGAGATGGTACCAATAAATAATTTGTAAGCAGTCTGTTGTAAAAGGAAGGAATTTAAAGCTGCGATATAGCAATACTTGTATGCCAATATCCAGCCTTAATGAAAAAAGCAAGCTAAGTAAACTTTGTCGAGTCGGCTTTCCAATCGTATGATTTTGAAAATAAACCTTTGGCCATTGCAAACAACTAACGTTCAGAAGTCTTTGCTTAAAAGCTAAATGAAATGATATTGCACTATGAAGCAAGTACCTTTAGAATTGTCAGGGAATGAGATCAGCTGTAGTGTGACAGTAACTAATCCCTTAAATTAAATAACTGCTTTCTTTTACCCTCGCAAAGAGTTTCCAGTCCATCCCAGGTTTTGTTAGCTTGACATTGTCTCACAGCTGATCCGACAAGAATAAAACCTTCGTCGCAGGATAAAGTGATCTTGTTTGGATAAGTTGTCTTACTCCCAAAAAGCGATCCATTTTTGGGTGCCATCAAGGGTCCGCAATCATTCGCTAGTAATTGAAATACAGACCAGTCTGGCTTAGAAACTACAGAGACAGTTTGAAAGGTTTTCCCTCAGGCCAGCTGAACTGGGTTGGCAATAACAATAAGGTTACGGAACAGGTTCGCCGATGCATTGCGGTAAATTTACAACAGTGCCTAAACCTATACATCATTTTAAAGGTTACAGAACCAAGAATGACGTGGAAATATGTTTTTAACTGGTGAAATTGAATTTAAAATTTAATGCAATCAGTAAATGCAAAATGAAGCGATTTTTATAAATGTGCCAAACTCAAGTCGGATTTTGGCCTTACGAAGTAAACAATGACTGCATAACATTTAGCAGATGTTTGCCGTCAAAAGAGTGTCGGGCTTTAGTTATTTTTTTTTCGTTTTAAAGATATAATTCCTAACGCTAAGTCAATCCAATAAATGTATGTCGCTGAACTTTGAATTATAATAACTTTTTTTTTGGAAAGCTGATCTAAAGATTCCCCGAGACCCTTTTGAAGGCAAACATCTGTTAAATGTTTACTTCGTAAGGCCAAAATCCGAGTTCTATTAGCTCAATGGGTATAGCATCAGACCGGTGTTACGGAGTTCGTAGGTTCGAATCCCAGTTGCCAAGCAACTTGTATCATATCCTTCCCACGGGCTCATTACACCTTTCCATCATTCATGTAATATCCAGAACTATTCCACACAGAAACGATGTGAACACTAAAAAAGCATTACGGTTGAAATCAAAGCAATGGGGGACAAGTTGAAAGCGAAGTGAGTTTTTGCCTAAAACTGAAAGGATCTCTCCCCGTATATGTCAAACGCATCACTGAGGTCTGAGACAAAACGTGTTTTCTCATCATGTCATTAGGTAGATTCACATGCCTGGAGACCAAATATACCTTGGCAATTTGTTTTAGTTCCACTCCATGTCCCATTTGCTTGACAGTTTCTTGAAACGGGGCCATATAAGCTGAACCCCTCGTTACATGTAAACTGCAAGGTGCTGGGATATATGCTTTGTTCTCCATGTATAGTTCCATTCACTGGAGCTGGCAGCCTCCCACAATCAACAGCTAATAGAAAATCGCATATTACAACTCCGATTGGAATTATAAAGATAGCTATTGGTGTCCTTGGCTTTATAGTCCATCCCCCATACTGAGCCAATTTTTTAGAACTTGATACATTGAAGTTTATCAAATGGTCTTTTTCAGTCAGGGTCGGGCCGGGGCTTTGGGTCTTTGCAAAGATAGGTCCCAGGGTCGAGGTCTTCCAAGCAGATAATACGGGTTTTGTTGAGTAGAAAATTATAGGTTTCTATGGAATATACTTAGCTTATCGGAAACTTTCCTCCAATAGCCCGGCAAAAACGTAAACATCAACCTTTCTAGGAAACTGTGCCTAGTGTTACAGTAGCCCTGCCTGTACCTGTACATAATGTGACATTTCCACTCCAAGCTCCGTCGGCTTGGCATTTTCGTTTCGCTGGTCCAGTCATGATAAATCCTTCATCGCAGCGAATACTGACTTCATTTGGAAATGTCGTTAGCCTTCCAAACACTGAACTATTTTGTGGGACATCTAGAGGTCCACAATCTTTGGCTGCAATTGCAAAACGAAGGACAACCTGAGCTGGCATTGTGTAAAAAGATACAAAGACCTATATGGTATGGACTTCGTGACCACGACCGACGTCAGTAACACCTCCATTTCGTTGCTTGGCGGTCAAAGGTTGCTAGCTGTTTTATACGTGTGTCAATTTATTACACAAGAGTTGTTGAATACCTCAAGCTAATAACAATGGTAGACACATCTTGAATGTTTGACGATTTATTTCTATGGTCATTTGAATTTATTATGGATGGTTTTCCTTAACTTATCAAGTATCAAATAAACTTCAAATATGGCGAGATGTTGTAAATAAAGTATATCGATGATTTTGGCAAAAATCAAAAAATATATAAGTGAGGCCCTCCCAGAGAACAGGCGGGGAACAAGCGAACAAAAGACAAATATCTTAGGGAACAAGGTATCATAATCCATTTTAGAGATCAATAAGTACAATGGGAAAAAGGTTGGAAGTAACTTCGGGAACAAGGGAACACAAGCAAAATTTTCAAGGGAACAAGGATCCCCCCCTCCCCCTCGGGAGGGCCTCCTAGCTGAAATACTCAGAGAATGTGCGAATCGAAAGGGTTTCTTTCAGTTTTACTTATTTGTTAGATTTTGCAAACCTTTGCATGTTGCTTCTGTTCCACTCCAAGTTGCACTAGTCAGGCAGGCTCTGACAGAGGATCCTTTCAGAACGAACCCTTCATCACAATAAAAGTGTAGTTTGTTTGGAAACGTAGTGCTATTTCCGTGAAGTGATCCATTTTTAGGAACTTGGACTTCCCCACAATCCACAGCTGAAGTCCAAATCAAAAACAAGTCAATTTCTTTGAGCAAGAGATGGCGTGCTCATTTCATGTTTTATATACAAGTCAAAACACATTAGTACTAACAAAATGTAGATTCTGTGTCAGAGAATCGAGTTGACTTAAATCCGATTAGTGTCCTTTTTGCAGACTGTCAACAAACGCCTAGAATATCAATACATCTGTTCGTAAGAGTTTGAAATGGTTTGTAACAAAGAATGTTAACGAGAAAGTCTCAATTTCGTTTTACAGCTCTCGTAACTTACGTTTACAAGAAGTTTCAAAGCCACTCCATGTTCCATTTGCCATGCAGACTCGTTTAGACGAACCGACCAGCAAGAAACCAGGGTCGCAAGAAAACCGGACTCCGTTAGGATAAACTGTTAAATCACCGCTGGATGAACCATTTGAAGGAGCATCCAATGGGCCACAGTCAATAGCTAGAAAAAAATAAAAAGGAATTAAAACAGAAACAAATAATATGCAACAAGGAAGTCTAAAGGACGCAATGAAATTAAAGGGAAAGAAGAACTACATATTCAGCAATAAGCCTATGTATGTATATATACTGAATGTAGGATGCCAGTAAGCCCTCGCAGAGTCCACAGTAGCTAGTGAAGCTAGAGTTATGTATACTAGTAAAGATAAATGGATTACATTTCGTAATCGACAAATTTGTTTCGTAGGACCGTGTCCCACTCTTCAGGATCTTACAATGATTATTATTTCTACTTGGTGGTTTTTACTGCTGCTCATGCGCGTAATTGCGGATTGTATATTACAATTTCTTTAGAAGGAATTTGTTTGCATGCCGACAGCCGCTTGCTAGTTCTGATCGGCGTTTGTTGCATGCTCAATGTCAAAAGCATGATTGACAATAAGCGCTAGAACCTGCCAATGACCTCTAGACAACCAATACCTAACAAAGCGAATAATATACCAGGCAATAGTCATATAAAGAGAGGGAAATGAGTATTACGTAGGGCTAACTGACAGCGATATCAAGGTTAGATTTGCCAACCATAAGCAGTCCTTTAAAAATGTGGTGCACAGCAACCAGACAGAACTAAGTAAATATGTGTGGCGGCTGAAAAATTCTCAAGTAAGCTTCAACATTACGTGAAAGATTTTGGGAAGATGAAACTTACGTACATTCGAGAAATACTGTATAATTTGCCACCCGGAGCTCTCCACGCTCATCAATCGATCAGAACTAGCAAGCGGCTGTCGGCATGCAAACAAATTCCTTATAAAGAAATGTTAATTAAAATTCTAATATTCAATTTGCAATTACGTGCAAGAGCAGCATTACAAACCACCATGTAAAAATAATAATCATCGAAAGATCCTAAATAGTGGGACACGGTCCTACGAAGCAAATATATATCAGAGTAAGACTCGACGAAGAGACCAACTCTTGATTGTTCTGGATAAGTTTAATACGACGCTTCGGCCGTTCGGCCTTCCTCGGGTTAAAAACTAACGACTAAAAAGCTATATTACAGTGGTGGTAGGTTAGACGAACATCGACCTCTATAGACCGAATGAATAAATGGCGGCCAAAAAATTTATTCTTTTGTTTGCTTGCTAATTAGACTCACTAGCCTCGTTTGAATGTACAAAATACAAAAGAAATGTTTCTTAAGAGCGAGGCTAGTGAGTCTAATTGGCACATAAACGAAAGAATACATTTTTGGCCGCCATTTATGCATTCGGTCTATACAAAGCAAAATTTTCATAATACGGCACTGAAAGGTTTAAATTACAAGGTGAAGATAATTACACAATCAGAGGTTAATACAGATAACATGTTGATGTGAATACAAACAAGTGACAAAAACCCGAAAGAAATGGAACCTAATTACTGTAGTAGTATAAATCCAAAACGATAGTTAATGAAATGCGTAATAATGGAATAATGGCAAATCAAATTACTCAATCGTTGTAATTACTCTTTAACACCCAAACCGGCTTAAACCGGCCAGACTTAGTATTTTACTCTGTCTAACGCCAGATGATTTTACTCGTCAATGGGGACCCCCGGGAGTCAATGGGTTTACGGTGTTTTGATCTAAATTGCTGGCTTTTGTTAAGACGATGGGGATTAAGGGTAAATAATTGCATTAATTATCTCTACTGTAAGAGAATTTGATAGCACATCACGAGTGTGCTTTCTCTTATCAGCACTATATGAACGACGGCTTTTTCATGCAAATAGTCAAATCATCCTTACCTTCACAGGCGGTTTGGGTTCCGCTCCAGGTTCTATTCGTATCACAAAATCTCAATGCAGAC
Source organism: Montipora capricornis (assembly GCF_036669925.1). NCBI lineage: Eukaryota > Metazoa > Cnidaria > Anthozoa > Scleractinia > Acroporidae > Montipora > Montipora capricornis. The sequence goes on from NC_090884.1 coordinate 42,679,825, forward strand.
CCTCTGAGTAGAAATCCATTATCGCAGTGGAATGTAACTTTATTCGGATAAGTTGTTAGATTGCCAGTATGAGAACCATTGAGAAGAACTGGTAAAGGCCCACAATCCACAGCTGTGTAAAATAATGGGAAACAGTGGCGGAACCAAATATTTCCTGACTTTGCTGTCCGGTTTTATTTTTGTAATACATACACATGTTAGGAGATCAAATTAGCAAAGGGTTTCCCCGCTTATAATGCCAACCGTATCGGGTACTGTTTCTTAAACAAGGGAAGCAGTGATATTATTTATTCGTTAAGATTTTACGGTTAAATTGCTCGTTCTTTGTTCGGCCCTTGTGAATCAAAGCAAAGAAGCCATCATCTTTTTAACCTTTTTGTCTATTTGACCTTTCATGAAATAAACTAATTCTAAAATAGTTAAGCTGTACCTCTGCAATTAGGTTGTTCTCCACTCCATCTCCCATTTGCCTGACATGTCCTCACAACAGTACCAATTATATCAAATCCTGAGTGACAACTGAAAGAGACACTATTTGGATATGTCGTTTCGTTCCCAAGAAGGGATCCGTTATTTGGAGTCAAGAGGGAGCCACAATCTTTGGCTACAGAAAGAAAAGTATTACTCCCATTAAAACAAAAATACAAGCATTTGAATTGGCAAAGAAGGAGCTCCTTGATCCGGTCATATCAAAATTCTCTCCAGGAGAAAACGTTTTAAGACGCACAAGCCTGATTTATAATGTGAATCACGTGACAAAACGTTCCAGCAACTCACGGGGAGCTCGTAACCGGAGTCCCCTTTCAATGTTGGGGCAGGACAATAGACTTTGATTGCCTGCCTGACTCTTCTCTTGATTAAACATGTCGTCTTCTCTCACAAGCATCAAAGAAACCATGTATAGGGTGTGGCCTGAACTCTTGGGGTAGTCCCTCACTGCCGTTGTTGTCCCTGTACATGTTGTGATCGAAACGTGTTCACTGAATCTAACTGCAAGCCGCCTTGCTGGCTACCCAATGTAAAACTCATCACAACCCTTGCATTGGATTTCGTGAACTATCCTCTTTCTTAGGCGCAGAATCTTTGGGGTGAGAAAAATGTTGTCCAATGATGTTAAAAGGCTTGTGATGGATTCCAATTCACCTATAACTTTTTAAAGATCGTGTGAGTTGTTCCGAGACCTCGTGTACTCGTTTTGTCCACTGGAGCTGTTCTAAAAGGGAATCTACACATCAACAGTTAAAATTGAGTTTTCTTGAGCCAGGACGCCGGTTACGAGCTGCCCTCGATCTACTAGGGCGTTTTGTGTGATGGAAAAGAAAGCTTGTGCATCTCAAACAGTTTTATCCTGGACTTTGAAACCTCATTTAAGTTGAAACGTGTATTTTTGTTCAAGATTCCTATATATAATTGAGACTTTGGAATGTTTCGATAAAAATCCGAAACGGTGCCCAAGAGAGCTTTTTTTTTCTCTAATTACTGAATGAAATGGATATTAATTGCATAATGGATAGCATATGGTGAAATACATTCTTTGATGGCAAAACAGAACTTTGGGCTTCAAATATGTCAAGGGAATTGATTTAATCAAGAAAAGATGAAATAAAACCAAAAACGCAGTTCAACAACTACCTTTGCAACTGGTTGTTTCTCCACTCCATGTACCATTAGCTTGGCACCATCTTGAAGGGGATCCCTCAAGAGTAAATCCCCTGTCACAAGCGAAATCAACCACATTTGGAAACACGGTAACAGATCCTCGCAGGCTTCCGTTACGTGGAGGGGACAGTTGACCACAGTTTACAGCTGGATTAGGAATCAAAATGCATTTTAAAATACTGCACTTTCTGTAAGTGTTTTAAAAAATAACTTTGCGTCGCTTTCGTTTGCTTGTTTGTGTTTTCATGGGAGAAATTGTCTCATGCGACGGGACAAAAGGTGCGATGGTACAAAAAGAGGAATCCCCAGTAACTTATTTTTCCGCTCATCAGTTGACCCACGATGCTAAATTGAAATAGTATCTCTTGTCTATCGGTGTTTCACTTCTGGTTAAAATAGTCGGGATCTAAACCAGAACAGACAGCAATGTGAAACTAACGATAATATTTTAATATTACTCTACTTCACCACGATCAAAACACAAAACCTATTTCTTATATACTATTTAGCAAACGCGCAACAATAGAGACTAACGATGTTGAAAAGGTTCTTGTCAATAAAACTGGCCACTCCGTGAGCCATTGGCCGTACAAATTCTAACTGAAGAGCCATTGGGAAAATTTCGTCGTCACACTGGAAATACAACTTGCAGAGGTGTGTTGTAAGTTCACAATAAGGTGGTCCGCTTAAGGTTTCACTAAAGAACCACAATCGACAACTGTGCATCAAAGGTAAGTCACAAATGTGGTTCTCATCGAAATTTCACCGCCATTTGCTTTTTTTTTTTTCACGACGTCGCACTACAGATGATATCTTACTGCAGATCTCCAGTATGATCATTACTGTGTGTACGTATTACCTCTACACGACGTTTCGTTTCCGCTCCAAAAGCCATTTGATTTACAGCTTCTTGTTTGAGAGCCAATCATTATGAATCCAACATCGCAAGAAAAAGATATTGAGTTTGGGAATGTCGTATCGTGACCTCTGGAAGATCCATTGATAGGAGATGGCAGTGGGCCGCAGTCTTGTGCTAAAGCAGTGAAAAGGAAAACAGGACCAACTTAGCAGGTCCTATTGAAACAAGCTTTAAAAATATAACAATGTTAAATGCAACAAAGAAAATTTAAGGTACCTTTGCATATTGTTTCTTGACCATCCCATGTCCCATTTGCCAGACAGTTCCTTACTGGGGGACCCACCATAACAAATCCTTCGTTACAACTAAATTCCACAGAATATGGGTATGTCATTTCCTCTCCACGTCTACTCCCATTCTGTGGTATTGCGATGTAACCACAAGACACGGCTAAAAACAAACAACATATTGCCATTAATTAGTTGTTTGAGATGCGGCCGAAATCACATGTCCGAGCACATTCTCGTCACCAAAGCCTCGGATCGACCCAAGGCTCTGGGAAACTCTGAGTAGGAGAACATGCGCCGTGGGGTTCTTATAGCCAAAAATTGGCTATTTGAACCTTACAGCGGCTGCTCACTCCTCGCGCTAAGATGAATGCACCAATTAGAGACGCTTTTGATTTTTCTTCACGAAAACCAATGAGAAGACACCTTGTTTCAGGGTTCCCCAGAGCTCTTCTCGCCCTCAGTCAAGAGAAGGGCTCTGGGGTCGAGATTGGTCCGAGCACTAACGTTACTCGATTACTCGCGGGTGTAGTGAGTACGTTCCAGCAAATTTACTTGGAATAAATTATACAGAAGGGAAAATATATTTGTAAACGAAAAATTCAAGTGATTTGCCGTGGTACCACTCAGCTATAGACTTAAATACTATGAATAAGTGATCACCTTCTCCAAACTACCATACGGTAACAGTGGGGAGTATAACATCTACGTACTTTAAAATGAGTGATCAAGTGAAGCTATGATCCTCGCAGTTATGAACAATTTAACAATTGCCTGAAAAATTCAGGACATCAACGGGTGCGACGCTCTAACCAACTGAGCTATGAAGCCACTTATGTTGAAAGCTGGTCATTTGTGGGTTCCAATGTTTCCGTGATGAATGAATCAATGAACGAAATGATATATGAAATGAATCATATATTGAACTGCGGATATGAAGTCAAGTGAAACTATAACCCTCGCAGTTGTGAACGCAAACTTAACAATTGCGCAGAGAAGACTGAAATTTTCAGGACTTCAACGAGGTTTGAACTCGTGACTTCGCGATGCCGGTGCGGCGCTCTAACCAACTGAGCTATGAAGCCACTGATAATGGGAGCTGGTCATTTGTGGATTCCAGTTTTCCTGTGATGAATGAATTGTTTTGAATCCCATCAACGTGATCAGTTTACATCAATATCATGGGAAAACGGACTTCAAGTTGCTTAAAAGTTAATTTTGTACCACTACACATGTTTTATCAGCTCTAGGTTATTAAGCCACTTGACTTAAAATTCTAAACAAAATAGTACACTTAATAAAAGTTGTACTTTCACTTAAGGTTGCCGTAGACCTTCACAAGTGTCCTTTGCGAAATTCTTTCTAACGCGCTTTGTTAGGCGCAATAGCCATAAACTATACGCCCATTGAAAGGCTATGAAATGCACTTTCCGGTCCCCTGGAACGAACCCGCAAAAATGTTATTATTTCGTTAGAGCGGTTTTCAAATGAGTGTCGTAAAACCAAAACCAAAGTAATTACTTTGACAAATCAAAAAGGACGGAGGCAATCCAGTAAACCAATCAAAGCTCGAAGTAATTACACGTCGCCGACACAAAGCGCGGGAAAATGTGGACGCGCGAGCCACGATTGGTTTTGGTTTCACTTCTGATGGGTTGAAAAAATGGCGCGAGAACTTTGAACCAATCATTGAGTGTAGTAATGCAAAACTAAAGTAATTCGCTAATTACTTTCGACACTCAATTGAAAACCGCTCTATGTACGGCCGCGCTTCTTATTAGGTTTTACCGGCTATCGACGCTATTCTTGTTTATCCTTTCCCAGGAAAAAGTCATTCCCAGGGAGTAAACCGACGACAATATGTGAAAAATTTGATTTTTATAACAAACAACACTACTTGAAATTCAAGACCACTTATTGGCTTTTCCCGCCTTTTCTGACTGAGAAAGATCCCTCGAAAATATGTTTTCTTTAAAAACTCGCGTTTTGTTTCACATTTTGGACTTTTTTTTGAAAATGCAGTTTAGTAGTATTGATTACCGTGGCTATGAGACAAGAAAAAAAAAATCGCAAAAATTTCGCCTGTGAAGGTCTACCGTAGCCTTAAGGTGGCTCAAACCGGTTCCAACAATTTAAAGGGAATGTCTTATTAGAAGGATTAACTCTACAACGTTTCACTTAACGACAAAGCTATGGTACCATAAGAAACACCAGTATTGCTTAACAAGATGTACATATTAATGTGACGTAATAAATTACTATGACGAAAAAAGAACCATTTCAAAAAAGCCCTATAGTTTGTGTTTACGCGCTTATATCTCCAAAATGCTGAAGAGTGACAAGCAGGCTAAGACGAAACTATATGCAAAGTTTAAAAAATTCTCTGGAGCGGATTCAGAGCCACCTTAAAATTTTCCAATTGTGAAAGTTGCTATGAATCTGCTCCAGAGAATTTCTTAAAACTTTGCAGACAGTTTTATCTTAGAGTGCTAATCCTTCCAAGTAGTACAGTTTGTTGAAAGTGTTGAAAATGGTTAGAGTCTCCTTAGCTATGACTGTATGAATTCAGGTTTATGACGACTGTTTTAATTCCAAGTGAACGAAATTCTGATGCTTAGGAATGTAGATTCTGGTCACTGAAGGCTCGTTGTGTAGTGAAACTGGAGAGGAAACGCAAGTGGCGAGTTCATTTACAAGCCATATATATATATATATATATATATATATATATATATATATATATACATATATATATATATATATATATATGTATATTCGATATACTTCGAGCATCATTGGCATCATTCTACATTCTTCCACTATGGAATTCAAGTATTCTGTGGAAAGACCAGTGCCTTTTTCTAACCGGTCCAAACAAGCCTTTGCCCTTCTTCTGCTCTTCTTTTGTCTCTGATTAGATTCCTACGGTAGCACTCAATGTTTTATTTCCTTTTAATCCCTCCCCACATGCCTAATAATGCTCTAGGCCACCTGTTAAACAACGTTTCTTTAGTGCCTTGCCTTGTCTTTTTTCTAATTATGTAATCGAATGAACACTAAACGCAGAATGGAGAGCGTATGGTGAAATACATTTTATGACCTTTTGTGATGGTAAAACGTTTGTGATTCGAAGATTCTGTGACAGCAATTGCTTTAATCTAGAAAAGTTTAAGTAACGGCAAAAAACAATTCAAATGTATAAAGAACTATCAATTATTACCTTTGCAACTGGTTGTCTTTCCACTCCATGTAGCATTAGCTTGACACCACCTTAAGGGGGATCCCTCAAGAGTAAATCCCCTGTCACACGCGAAATCAATGACATTGGGAAATATGGTAAGAGAACCTCGAACGCTTCCATTACGTGGAGGAGACAGGAGACCACAGTCTACGGCTGCAATAGGAATTAAAACGCATCGTTTCAGTAAAAGAGAGCACATATAACAACCGCACAGCGCTTCTTTTAAAACTTAAATATAGTGTACAATACGAAAAAAGCCGTGTTAATTAAACTAGTCGCATAGGCTATTGATTTTATAGAAATTCACCTTCACAAGAAGTATCTATACCACTCCATGAGCCATTAGCCATACAAATCCTGGCTGACGAGCCCTTGAGAGTAAATCCGTCGTCACACTGGAAAAAGACCTTGTTGGGGTAGGTTGTAAGTTCACCATAAGATGATCCGTTTGTGGGCATCACCAAAGGACCACATTCAACAGCTATTTGTGAGAAGGACAAAAATCTTAAGTAATCAGCATTCTCCTCAGACTAGTTTTCCACCAATAAATGGCTTTTGGCGTCGCACTAAGGGTGATATAATGATGATATATGACATAACCAATACTTGGAGAATTACCTCTACATGACGTTTCGTTTCCGCTCCAATAGCCATTTGATTTGCATCTTCTTGTTTGCGAGCCAATCATGATGAATCCAACATCGCAATAAAAAGATAGTGAGTTTGGGAATGTCGTATAGCGACCACTGGAAGATCCATTGATAGGAGATGGCAGTGGGCCGCAGTCCCTTGCTAAATTACAAGTTCAAACAAAGGAATCAGTCAGAAATTAAAGCTGCTACGATATCAGTACACAGACAAGAAAAATGGTTATCAACCTGAAAAATAAGACGAGCTCGAGGAAGGCTTCAGTAGCAGGTCCCACTGAAACACGCTTGAAAAATAGATCAATACAAAATCCAACGAGGCAAAATTCAAGGTACCTTTGCATATTGTTTCTTGACCATCCCATGTCCCATTTGCCAGACATTTCCTTACTACGGAACCCACCATAATAAAACCTTCGCCACATCTAAATTCCACGGAATTTGGATATGTCATTTCCTCTCCACGTCTGCTCCCATTCTGTGGTATTGCGATGTAACCACAAGACACGGCTAAAAACAAAAGTGTTTAAACACTGATTTATCACCTCAAAGAGTGTGCTCTGTGCATTCCAATAAATCATGTGGGAGGGAAAAGGTACTTGATACGCATACTCGTAAGTAATTGGAAATCTTCACTTTTAATGGAAGAGGATGATTATGTTGGCATACCTTCACTAATCATCAGCTTTCAAAATAATTGCTAAAAGTAGATTTATCTAACCGCAATTTCTATTCTATTTTATTTATTTAATTATTTTGTTTATTTATTTGTTTATTTATTTTTAGTCTTTAATACCGAGTATTCAATGTGCATACATATTTATTTTATCTCCACTTATGTAATACTCACACTTAAACAGTCCTACTCGCTACCCGCCTAGATTAGTTTTAGCTATTTGCGGGCTAATGTTGTTTTGTATTAATTTGACATTGACTTAATAATAAACTTGAAATTGAACTTCACTGTATACTGTGAATAAGTGATCACTTTCTAAAAGATTCCATTCATGACTGTAAGAATTCAGAAGGTTTTTGACGGCTGTTCTGTTTCCAAGTGAATGAAATTCTACTGTTTTAGAGCTAGCTTAACACCTTCACAAGTAGTTGCGCTTCCACTCCAGGCCCCTTCAGATGTGCATCTCCTCTGTTCTGGTCCTCTCAGGATAAATCCGTAATCACATTTGAATGACACTTCGCTTGGATATGTAGTTTGACTGCCAAATAATGATCCATTGGAAGGAACACGGAGTGGTCCACAGTCTTTGGCTGAAACAATTAAATAAAATTTCCGCCTGCGTTGTAAGAGTAAACTAGACGCTCCACGAGAGTAAACTGGGTTTCTTATGGTATGTGTTACACAAAAATAGAAAGGCACTGAGTTGGGTGGTGTTGAACTGCAGCGTTCCAGTTAATTTTTTCAAGTGGGGGTCACTTACACCATTTGATGGGTTGATGGGTCACCCAGACGTCGTACCAGCAGTGGCCCCTTTGGCTCACATGTTCTCACGTTGATTATGTCCCAGGGGCGAATCAGCGAACATGGCCAGCAAGCCAGAAAGGGGTTTATTTCTTTATAACCCTCCCATTAATTTTCATATCGCGAAAGAAACCGCTCAACAGTAAAAAGTCAGTGTTGGTTTGATGGCGATGCTTCATATTTTTTCCATGCACTGTTCAAAATTTGACTAGTGAAAAAGCGTGTCGGTCTCAGGAAAAAAAAACAAATCATTTTAATTGCCATTGCTCAACTCAAAGACAAGGTGCTTCTTAGCTTACTGAAAAAGAAATTTTAATTATGAAAGACAGAATGTGCGAAGTCTGGATGGCAGTGTTTTCAAGTGCCACCGGAATTTTAGTAATTGTATTTACGGTGATTTAAACAAAACTCTCGCCAACTCTCGTGAAAAACTTGAGCAGGTTCAAATTCGATGAGAGCTCTCGAGAGTCGATGAGAGTAGCCGAGAGTTGATGAGAGTTCCTGGCCAAACGAGAGCGAGAATTTCAACTTTCGTCAACTTTTATCAACTCTCACTCTCGTTTGGCCAGGGCTTAACTCTACAACAACGTTTCGCGTAAAGGCAATGCCTGATTTCAAGCCGAAAGGGACTAGGTGCACACCAAGCTCTACAAAATCTCCAAGTTTGGTGAAAATAGACCCAATATTAAACAAGATACAGCCATTTTAAAAAGATCTAAATTTACAAAGAAATGTATGGCCATCCGGCCGAATGACCAAACATTTCTTTGCAATTTTGACGTTTTTAAATGGCTGTATCTCAGTCAAAACTAGCCCGATTAACACCAAACTTCGGGATTTTGTAAGTCTCGGTGTGCTCTTTTCTGACTATGTGGATCGATTATAACCCTAACTACTTGTAACTAGTCCTTTGCGGCTCGAAATCAGCCAGTGTCACCAAATAAAACATCAATGACTGCTTAACAAGATGCACTCATTAATGTGACGTAATAGGTCACCATGGCAACAAACGAGAAATGTAAATTCACTCTTTATTTCGCATTTAAACGCTTATATCTCATTACTGGAAAATGATTAGTGGGCCAAGAAAATTATCTCTGCAAGCTAAAAAAGTTTCTCTGGATCTAGAGCCACCTTAAAACTTTTCCGTTGTGAAGGTGGCTATGAGTCCGCTGCATAGAAACTTTTTTTAAACTTTGCAGAGAGTTTTGTCTGCTCATCTCCTTCCAGAAATGAAAATTTGGGGCCACCGAGTTCTCTCCAGAAGCATAATTTTTGCTAAGTCACTAACCCTTGTATGTAAGGGTACTCACATATTATGTACATACAAAGTTCGCGTTTTTCCCTTGCATGGAAGAGAGGACACTTGCTGATTTACCTTCACAAAAGGTTTTCACACCATTCCATGTTCCTTCTTCTGTACAATGGCGCTTAAGTGAGCCTCTCAAAATGAACCCATCGTCACATGAAAATGTAATTTCATTAGGGTAAGTAGTTTGGTTCCCTTCTTTGGAACCATTCATTGGTGTACGAATGGGTCCGCAGTCTTTGGCTAAAGATGACAAAGGAACATACTAAAAAATAAGCTCAATAATGTTGTCAATGTTGTCGTGTGCCTGTTCAGTAATAGATCACAGAAGACGTCAAAATGTGGTAAGAACATCAATGACACAATCAGCTATCACTTCGTGAGCCACGTTTTCTTTTTCCTTAGCACATTTTGACGTCATTTGGTATCTACTAACGAACAGACGCACGGCAACACCGAATATGAAAGTAATTAAGAACTTAATTACAACCGGATGTAAATCCAAATCAAAAAAAGATCAGTCAGGATGGAATGGTTTTTTTGGTATGAAGCAAGTTAAAACGTGGGCACAACCTCCAAGAACAAACTACCTTGACAGAAGGTCTCTGTGCCACTCCACACAGCATCAGCTTGACAATTCCTCACCGGGGAGCCCCTCAATATAAATCCCTTGTCGCAAGCAAACGTCATTGAATTAGGGAATATTGTTACATTTGATCCAACCAATGAGCCATTTAAAGGAACTTTGAGGAAACCGCAGTCTCTTGCTGAAAAGACACAATAATGTATTTTAGAAACCAAAGATATTTTATTTTAATTTTCATATAACCGCGTTTAATCAACAAACTCTTTAAGTGCCCATTTCAAAATGACATTACCTTCGCATTTTGTCTCCACGCCACTCCACGTACCACCCGCTGTACAACGGCGTCTTTTCGAGCCTCTCAAAAGGAACCCATCATCACAAGAAAACGATATTTCGTTAGGATAGGTAGTTTCACTCCCAAGTTTAGTACCATTCAGCGGCGTATCAATGAGCCCACAGTCTTTTGCTGAAACATGACGTTGAAGTAAATCATACTTTTGTACATAACATATACAAGCTTTTATCATCGTGGTAGTAACAAAGAGCCTGTGAACTGAGCCCCATGAGCCATAATACAGCCCGTGACACATTAACAGGCTGGTTCGTCAGTAAAAAGGACTGTGGTTTATGCCTTTACTCCCTTTTTGTTATAATAGCAAACAAATGCTAAGTGATAGCTTGGCTGTGTTTTGTTTACGGGGAAGAAATTTGAAAGACTGTTTCGGACTGAAATAGCCGTGAGCAAAAGCCCATTCCCACCTTTATTTAATTCTTACACCTCAGATAGTTCATTTACAGTAACGTTTGGTCCAGTTAAGGCGAGGAAAATGAAAATTTGGTTTCTTAATACGAAGCATGGTGGTCAGGTCAAGGGGTAGAGGGAGTTTGAAGAAGTGACGAGATTCTGTCGTGTACGAAATGGCTATGAATGACACCCGCATGGCTAAATAGTCATATGACATGAGAAAAACTAA
>NC_090884.1:42695863-42705863 GCF_036669925.1 Montipora capricornis
CCATTTTTTGTTCCATTCACTGGCGCCTTAAGAGGTCCACAATCAATAGCTTGAAAAATCAAAGTCATAGGTAAAAATACCTTACGTATGTATTTATGGAATCAATCATTCAAATTTAAGGTAAAATTCATCTTATTATTTGAAAGTAAAACTAGAGCGTGCAACAACACCAAATAAAGCGAATGCATTCTTCTACTCACGGTTGCAGGTAGCCTCACTTCCACTCCAGGTCCCATTGGCTTGGCACCTTCTGACAACAGAACCTTCATTTTCGTATCCAACATCGCAAATGAACGTTATCTCGTGAGGGTATCTGGTCGATTTTCCTAACACAGAGCCATGGTCCGAAACTGTAGGCTTTCCGCAATTGATGGCTTGAAAATGAGAGAGGAACGGCTTCAAAGGCACGAGAATGTATGGAACACTTACGAAAACTGCTAATGTGTGAATTGTGATGAATATTTAGCTGACTGTGATGGAGATGCCCACGTGAATTACGCTATTGATGCGAACTACACGGTCAGCATGTGGTGATAGACCTTGAAGATCAGTGCGTGTCCTTTTGCAAAGCCCCACTTTGGCAAAATGATTTTAACAGTCGGGTTACAAATCACATTGTTTAAACGAGGCACATCATTGAAATCGTTATAGTTTGAAAAGAGAATGAACTGCAATTATGGTGGATGATGTCGTCGAACTATCGATGAATGAGTGAGTTATCATTTGATGAAAAGACTGTTTCATTTTGTGGAAACATGGACAATAATATATCTTGAAGAGTGATTTTATGAAAGACGCTGGCCTTGAAATTATATACATGATCAGTCGGGAGACATGCACACATGTACTAACCTGTAAGTAATTTAGTTTTATCAAATTGTTAGAGTTGATGAAGATCGAATGAACACGAAAGAGTTTTTACGGTTTCAACTCGACCTTTATTAGCTCATTTGATAAAACTAAATTGTCGTGTTTCACTCTCCCACTGGCGAAGCGTCACAGTTCCCTTAATTAAAACGTGTAAGTAGATATTCTTGGTTCATGCAAAAGGTTAAGGTGACATATGAATGAAATTGACTAATAACAGACGGTCGGACGGACGGTCAGTCGGATGCAGAAACATGAGTGTTTAATTTTTCTTCAGACTCAGCTTCTGAGGTATCTTAAAATACTTTATAGTCTCATTAACAGGCGTTTCGCTTGGGCGACAAAAAATAAGACTCAAGACTCAAGTCACAAAGGGGAGACCACCTGGCCAGCGTTGCTGTAACTGTAAGGGTGAGCAAAGAGGTGTCAAGAAAGAACCCTGGGTATGGCCTATTTTGTCGGTCAAATCCGTTGTCAAGTTGAATTCGTTTTTACCTAGGTTAAATTGGTGATCCTCGTTTTACCTAGGTTGAATGTTTAAAGCAGCTACCACACCCCCCCCCCCCCCCCCAAAAAAAAAAAGATTTGAGAACACCTATACCCTCCATCAAGCAATTTGAGAATGAAAAAGTCCCTGAAAACTGATTTGGTAAAGTTATGGTTAACTTCCCCTTTTAAAGGCAACGCAAACAAAAATAAATTTCAAATCTTTTTCTCTCACTCTCAGGCCACGTTCTTGTCACTCAGTTATGGAATGAATGATTTGAAGAACATGGTGGTTATACGTTACCTTCACAAAAAGTGCTGCCTCCACTCCATGTTCTGTCTGCTTGACACTTTCGACGGCTGGATCCACGTAAAATGAAACCCTCGTCGCAGCTAATCTCCACCTGGTTCGGGAAAGTGGTGTCCCCACCCATTACAGAGCCGTTCATCGGTGGAGGTAACTCACCACACTTAACAGCTACCGAAGATAAAAGAACACCAAGGAGGATATTAATTAAATAAAATAAAAACTTAAGTCTTCAACGTACATTGCAGACGCGACAAGCTGGTATTAAATTCTCTTGGTTTATTCATTACCACTGTTTGTAAGGCCTTTAGCCCTACATTGGTAGCGCTTAGGCGTTTAGAAAATTTCTTTTTCTTTAACCAAAACGACTAGGACACTCCATTCTAACTAGAAACAAGAAAGCGGGTTGGTTGACACTTGACAGAGGAAAGAGAGCTTAAAGAACCCACCTTTCCCCAAGAGAAAGACAGTTCACAAGTGACATTTCACGATCTTCAAACAGAACTAGGAAACACCTTTGAGAACAAAAGCAATGCAGTAAATAACGACTAAACAAGGACAAGCACAGATATCCTACCTTTACAAAACGGCATGGTACCACTCCAAGTTTTGTTAGCCATACAGCGCCTTGAAAGCGAGCCAATCAAATCGAATCCTGCATCACACTTGAAAATTGTGATACTAGGAAAAGTTGTGTCGTTACCCACTAAAGAACCGTTCATAGGCGGAGTCAAAGGACCACAGTCAACAGCTGGAATGTTAACACATATTAAAGATTCTTTAAAGACACTTAAATCAGAAATCAAACTGTTGGAGTCCTTGAAGAACAATGAATGACAGCATTTGTGGCTGTCATTTCTCGAAATTATTCCGTGGGATGCTTGTTAATAACCTGTCGCGTATATTTTCATTTAGAGGAAAGAAAACAACAGCGGAAATGCGTTTGCGTTCGCAGGCTATTACCACCTTTTTTTGTTCATCTTCTTTCTTTCTCTTTTTTGTGGCGAGTTTGTTTTCCTCTTTTTTCCCTTCTTTTTTATCTTCTGTGCAGATGGCCAAATGCAAACGATTTCAAAACGCAGAGTGTCCCCTACATCCACAGTGACAATACCTTTTTAATCGCATTGTGTATAATCTCTTTCAATTGAATGTATGGCTTGTTGTTATTAATGAACTTTGATGTAAATGTTAAGTCTTCTAGCCTTGGAGCACTTATTAGGGACACAATACATGGAAGTTAACTCAAATGTTATGAATTGATGGTTTTTGAGGAGACGGAAAAACGGGAGTAGCCGGAGAAAAATATATCGGAGCAGAACAGGAAACTAACCCAGTTCACATAGGTGGAAGGCGAGCGATCTCATCACTACGCCATCCCTGCTCCCTAAGTTGTTCTTCCTGCAGCCATTTTGTATTTGCTTGTTAACTTTTACCTTGACAGGACGACTCTCTTCCACTCCACGTTTTGTTTGCTTGACACGATCGACGGGGAGCTCCGCGTAGAATAAAACCATCATTGCAGCTTATCTCGACCTGGATGGGAAAGGTGGTTTCTTCACTGGACAAGGAACCATTCATTGGAGGAGGAAGCTGTCCACAGTCAACGGCTTCGGAGCATATATAGAAACAATTCTTGCTTAGTTGCAGTGTCTACCTATACATTGTTTCTCATGAAGTTAAATTATTTCCTCGTAAAGGCCTTTTAGATGAAGATCCAATGGCCTTTTTAATGCTTTCAACTCACAAAAAACAGCGACAGAATGTTGTACGGGGTTATTAGAAAACCATTCGTCATAGAGCGAGTTTCAATCGAGTGTCGTAAAACCAAAACCAAAGTAATTATTTTGGCCAATCAAAACTCGAAGTAATTACACGTAGCCGACACAAAGCACGGGAAAATGTGTACACGCAAGCCAGGATTGGTTTTGGTTTCACTTCTGATTGATTGAAAAAGTGGCGCGAGAACTTTGAACCAATCACTGAGTGAAGTAATCATAAACCAAAGCAATTCGCTAATTACTTTCGACACACAATTGAAAACCGCTCTAATGATAATAATAATGAACATCATTTACGCGTTCAGTGTTTAGCGCTGGGGCACCACTTGGGGACACTCGACAGAACTTAAATCAACTCATATCAAATAGTACGTGAGGGAGAAACCGGAGTACCCGGAGAAAATCCTCTCAGAGCAGAGTAGACGTGACGCGAAGTCTGGGAATGCAGCCCGGAGCCGCACTGGTGGGAGGCGAGTGCTCTCACCAATGCACCAGCCCTGCTTCCATTCACCTACATTGAAATAAGCAGTGTCCGGCAGTGTAAATCCATATCCGGTCTAAAATGCAAATTATATTTATGCACCATGAGCAGTTAGCATAAAGGAGCATTGGAGTCACGTATGGGGAGCATAAGGTTCATATTCCGGGTCTGTTTATCAAACGTCCCGATCCTTTTCACGTGACATAAATTTCCCCATCACTTCATGATAACGACGCTTCAAGGCTTGAAACATGGAAATTAGTTTGGTTTTCCTTGTCTCCAAACAATATTAAAAGAGCAGCTCTCCGTTATAAGTGGACCATAGTTAGACGAATTGCTTTTCGGGCCCGAAAAGGTTATAAGAACTTTCGAAAAACGAGACCCTGGTCCGGCTAACTCTCGAAGTGTTTATATAACTAGACAAGTAGCTAAAATTCTGTATGCCTTTGTTAAGAAATTGATAGACTTGTTTTCACGAATAAGAACGGTTAACTGAAGACCCCGTCTGACAAGCTTAACTCAGACTTTGCCAATTTGATGCTGCTCTGAAACAGAAGGCAAGCAAGATTTCGGTATGTAGTCTGTTCTGATGATGATGATGATAATAACGATGACGATGATGACGATGATGACGATGATGACGATGGAGATGATGAAGAAGGAGGATATATAGATAAGAAGTGGGAGAGAGAAGTGGCAGACTATTCAAATGTCATTTTTAGCGGAGCTCAGGCATGCGAAGCGCGCCAGAAGAGCATCATAGGTAAGAAATTTTGGGAAATCTATGGCCCGTACAGACTGTCGAGGTGGAGGTGGGGAGGCAGGACAGCGTCTACGGACGGGAGTGTTTGGGCAAAGTTCCTCAGCGGGAAATGGTGTGGAAGCGTTGCATTTGGCAACCCGCGTTTTTGTGGTAGGAAATCATATTAGTGATGAGCAACGGGATAGAGAGCAGGAAAGAGCACGAGAGAAGAGGCTACGAAATTTGAGAAATTTAAGCAAAAAAAATGCTCGAGAGAAGCTGAGGAAGGAGAAGAAGAGAAAAATTCAATGAAGAAGACCATAAAGCTGAGAGAAATAGGGCGAGAGAAAAATACTTATTTACAAAGGTTAGCTTTCATGTAATTTTTTCCTTCTTAATGCATGCCTTACTGCCTCACATATTTTGTAAAAATCGCTAAAAAGCGAAGAAGGCCTGACAACGTTTGTAATTCCGTGTTGACAGAGATTCTGGCATATTTCAACGATCACATTTATAGGCTTTTTGTGTGAAATGGATGTCCATGTCTGTGAAATTGCAGTCTAGTAAGCGAATTTACTACTCTTTAGCTTGATTTTATAATTAGTAAGACTTTTGCTCTTTTTCTAACCCGTGAAAAGAGAGGGTATAAAGATTATCAGTCAAGCGGAAAATGTTGTGAAAGTGTTTCTGTGCACTTAATTTCAGTTTTAGTTTTGGATTAAAATTGTTGGTTATTGTTTGCAAGGCTTGTTTGTTTACTGCTGTCAGCTCAGAGGTGTTTGATTACTGTACACTAATGACGATTAATTTTGTAATTTATGCAGAAGCATAATTATTTCCATATACACTATATTGCTTTCTGGGGTCAGAAACGGGCGCTCCGCTTTTCGGCTTGGCTAAATCTATACACTAATTTATCCTTACGATTTATATACCGCTCATATCACAAAGTCTCATGGCGGTTTGCAATCTTTTCTCTGGAGTGAGATACGACGTCAGCTTGTTAAAAAATACGACATTGATTGTGTTGACCTGTTACACTTAAAGTTTGCCTTCAGTAACGATCTGCACATGTACGCGAGCCGCGTAGAAAAGCTGTTTACCTGAACATATCACATCTTTTCCACTCCACTTTTTGTCCGATGTGCACATTCTAGTCTTTGTTCCCTGCAGTTCATAACCTTCGTCGCATTCATATGTAATAGAACTTTGAAAGGTCGTTTCGTTACCAACAATCCTGCCATTTTCAGGTTTTTGTGGAATACCACAGTCTACAACTAAAAAAGAAAATAACCGACTTTTTGAGGGGTACGTTTGATTTCAACGAACGCAATCCCTTGTGCCACAGATGAAAGTTAAGAACATTAGCGACTGTCAGATAGGAGTACGAGAACGACTACCAGTATTAAAAAACTACGAGTATATGTTTACTGTACTGAGCACGCGCATTAGGTTGAAAGAATGAAAAAATTTCGAATTGCGCGTGCTCAGAACTGAGAAGTCGTACTCGTCGTCGTCGTCGTATTCCACTCTGAACGTCGCTATTCATAATTATAGTTCACCACTAAATTTTCTCCGATTCTTATTGGTTTAAATTGATCACGTGACGCGATAGTGTTCGTCCGCGGAGAGACACTATCAACCCATAGTACCCGTCCGAGGAAAATACCCGGATGGATAGTAGTCGTCCGCTGAAAATACCTCTGTAAACAAGCTGCCTTATGGAAAATAAACAATCGAAATTGTATTAAGAGGGTTTTTGTTTGTTTTCTTTTTCAATTTTTACATTGTCTGACTCGGCTTTAGTCTAATAAAGTTGAAAATAATTCAACATGATTTTTGAGCTGGCGCGCGGAAGAAAATTTAGTAGTGAACAATAAAGACAATAGAGTGTTTATGTCTCGGAACTATCGGTCTGATGGTTGCCCCTTGGAATTTGATGTTCTTAAAACTAGCATATTTGCCCTCGAAGGTTCGCTTCTCGGGCAAATATTTGTTTTAGGAACATCAAATTTTCGCGGGGCAACTATCAGCCGATAGTTCCTCGACAGAAACACTCTATTGTTTAAATAGAGGCAACCACAACCAACCTTGGTAGTCACCTGCTGGAGTGTTTTCTTTTTAAACAAAATTGAAAGAATGAGTGTTTAATCCAAATAAATATCCTTGAGTCTATAGAAGATATCACAACATTTTAACCGGTGCCTTAAAACCCACCTTTACATACTGGCTGCTGTCCTGTCCAAGTACCATTTTGCTGACACTTGCGTTCTGCTGAGCCCCATAAGTGATAACCCAAGTCACAATCAAAATACACCTTGCGGTTCACAGAATATTGCATTCCTACTTTTCGACCGTTTTTCGGTGTTCCTGGCTCTCCGCAGCCTCCCTCTTAGGAAAAAAAAGAAACATTCAATCAGGAAATAACCGAAATACACTTGGCCAAATATTTATATTTCGCACAATCTCTCAGCCGCTGACAATATCAGCCAACATACCAGCCGCCAGAAGGGTTTCTTTTAAATATAAATATACTAATATTTAAATATTAATATATAAAACACTTTAATTTATAATTAATACAATATAGAGTAAATAACACTGACTTCTCCACTACGAGCAAGAAAATACCACGTTATTCGGGAGAACTCGCAAGGCAAATGGCCGACTGTTTCAATGCGTTTTTCTCCGATCGATGGCTTCCATACGTCTTGATAAACATGATATCCACGCACACCTGATGCGAAAGCGAACGTTTTCATGTCCAGACTTCCCTCGTTAAATTACTGCGTGGATTTGCAGCGTTCTCCAGCGTTTTTTGCGTGCAACTTCTATCGTTTCATTTCAACTGTGGGCTTTAGCAATGAAGACAACTGTTGTCAGTGACAGGGAATAGGGAAATTGATTAAAAAGAAGGTATTTTCAGAGTTTTCAGAGTTGATTAACATATTAATGTCGCTGCAAATACACAACATTAGATTTCGTGCGAACAAACGACAAACTTCTTTTTACACGAGTACTTTTTTGGAGTTCTTATATTTTTCCAAAATCATGCTTGAAAGTTGGGGGTTCGGCTTATACACGAGTCTTTACGGTACTTAAATACTTAAAGGCTATTAAAACTTGGTAATTGAGAATCAGAATTTTGTTAATTTATATCGCTTATTGCTTTGGCGAAACAGATCACACAGATAATTAGGCGCAATACGGTGCTTTATTTGTACATCAGTATTCGTACATCCTGTAGTCTTCTGTTGTTCAGAGATGGTAGATTTGCCTTAACCAATAGTTGCTCTTGTTGCCGTAGACAATGCGTAAAGCTTTCAACTGCACATGTTCGAGTTTCCTTGTGTCTGATGCCTTGGCGAAATGCCACATTTTTTGACATGCATTAAGTGTGGTAAGATTGAAGATCTACGGATTTCTAATTTAAACTCTTTCGCGGACGAAAAAGATGGCATGGAATGAAATTCAGCTCCAAAGATGGACTGGACAAGAATCTACCAACAGCGTGGAAAGCATTTCAGCAGCACTGCGAGTTCACGTTTGGGGGACCTCTAAAGAGTGAAAGCGAGGAGGAGAAGTGCAATTATTTGAAACTTTGCATGGAGAGGCGATAAAGGCCGTGACTATTCAGAAGTTTCATCTGGTGCATTGGATATTAGCACGACAAAACCAAATGTCCTGCCTAAGGACAAAATTTTCAAGTGCCAAAAGCTGAAGCATTTTGCCAGTGTTTGAAACCACTCGGTTGTGAGAAGATCAATTCGTTAGGTTCATGCATGTGTTCCAGTGAAAGCGCATAATGAAATAAATGTATATATTTAAAATGAAATGCTTCTATTTCCGTGTATAACCCGCACTTCAAATATATGCATTTATCTCATCGAGTCCTTCCACATAAGCACCTGAGAAAACAAATTGACCTACTCCCAACTGAGAGGCTTCCTAGCTCAATTGCTACCAGAGCATTGCACCGGCGTCGAAGGGGTCGTGGTTCGAATCCCGTTAAGCCGCAAGAATTATCTAGGTTTCCGGCTGTAAGAGACAATTGCTTAAATTGTCCAGTTTCGTGCAAGGATCACTCTACCTACCTCCATAAATACGCCATCTACTATAATTCTAATGCCAACAAATGTTGAGTTTCTGAAGCCCCAAAGTTGTCAGAAAATTTACAATGGTAAGGAATCAAGTGAAGCTATGATCCTCGGAGTTATGAACGCAATTCTGGCAATTGCGTAGAGAAGCCTGAAAAATTCAGGACTTCCCCGTTGAAGTCCTGAATTTTTCAGGCTTCACTACGCAATTGCTAAAATTTCATTCATAACTGCGAAGATCATAGCTTCCCTCGATTTCAACACATAATTCATTTCATATATCATTTCATTCGTAAGGAGTTACTTCCCTTTAAAAAAGGTGAAAAATAAGTAGATCCCTGCTACGATGGTAATCAATCATCTCACACCAAGATCTTAATTCAGTTTTCGAGAAACCTGACCGTGGATTATACCAATGAAACCGTCGACACCTGAGCACAAAAGTCTCTCAAACAAAGACCAAAGACACTGCAAAAGGCCAGACCCCACAAGATGCGGACAAAAACAACCCAGCTACTGCAACCAGCACCCAAAAACAGAGCCTCATTCAAGCAAGAACTGCCGCGGATGATGATCCAAACTCCGTCAGCGAGTAGCGAGTAGCGAGTAGTCAAAGAACTTGATTATCTAAAAGAACATGAACTTTAAGTTTCAAAGACTGATTAAGGACTGTGTATATTGATTGTCAGTGGCTTTACTGTTTGTCTCATTTGCTTTCTGTAATTAAGGTTTAACGTTTTGCATGCACAGTAGCCGAAACTTAAAGGGAGGTGCCCTCTGTGTATGCTATCTCCAGGGTGTGTAAGAATCTTGGGATGGAATACTACGAGATTCAAAACATGTTTCTTGAGTACTTCAGTTCATAACGATTCATTATGTACTTGATATGCTTCATTCTGCCCAACTGGGAAAATTCTGAAAATAATGTTGCATTTACCTGTACACTTGAAAGGTAGCACAGTCCATCCTCCCTGAAAGCACATTTGGGTGGCCATTCCTGCAGGATTAAAACCCTGGATGCATTCAAATGTTACTTTTTGTCCAGAACGATAACTGTCACTGGGATTTGAAATAATTGCATTCCTAGGTACTGCTGGCCTTGCACAGTCCCTCACTGAAAAGAAATTGAGAACAGGTTTGATTCCAGAACCTGGTCAGCGGTCATTTAAAAAAAAAGGGCCGACCTCTACACTTGAGCCCGCGATATGGTTAGGTGATACTGGTCAGCGGATACCTTGTTTT
>NC_090884.1:42713363-42723363 GCF_036669925.1 Montipora capricornis
ACGAAATGAATTAGCGCACTAAAAAAATGTTTACACAAAGAGTAAATTCCCTGCAAGAGGATCCAAAAGAATGTACCAACTCGGATACCAAAGACTAAAAATTTGGTCAAAGGCAGCGTGTACACGGAATCGGTTTCATTTGAAATTGCCTCGCTTTCGGCGCAAATAAGCTTAATTTCTCTTACACGGCGCCTCTCAAGTTCTTTATTGCCGGAAACGTTGCGTTGTTTTGAAAACGCTGACAAAAGGTGGAACGTTTTGAAAACGATACAGTTTCAGGGTCGTATAAACGACGAAACCGAATATATTTGAATACGGTAACAGTTGTTGTTTTGGTGCCAAATTTGACTTGATAGCGGGAATATAGCTCAGTAGCAGTGCAACTCTCACGTATGTTATCACTACTTTGGTTTATATGGCATGCTTCTTTTCTTTTTTATCGGGTATTTCTTCCACCTAATATCAGTGCAGTCAGCTCGAGCGGAAGACACGCATAACATTATTTGAACCAGAATCATCGATCCGACGGTGAATTAGCTGTTAGTGAATCCTTACAGTGTAGTCCAAGAAATTATTTCTCCACTTTCCAGAAATGATAATACATTGATTCTGATCATTCTAGCAATTAAACGTCCTTTGTTCTTCGATGAATGACAATTGAATAATTGCGCTATTCCTCGCTGCTACTCCAAGAGAAAAATGTTGTTCAACAACGATTTGCGTTTCCACTCGATAACATTTTGCGAAGAGCAATTCATACATAAATAATCATAGAAAATGAAAATCTAATAAACATAGGTTATTTTTCCATGGAAAATAGAATTATATAGCCCATTTGATGTCCGATGGAAACAGATTACTTTGACAGTCACAGAATTAGCCATTTTCGGTTACTGAAAATGGCGACGGAAGTGTTCGAAGACTCGCTCGTTCGCGATATGGTATTAAAAACTCGTGAATAAAAACGATATCAGGCTCTTAACGTGTAATAATCTATATTTATCACATAAGGGGCAAAATAACTGAATGCTGATTGGCTGAGATGGAGGGTATTTTTCCTTAATCACGAAGGCACTTTTAGTAACCATGGGGGCATGATTACTTGATCCCGACTGGTTAACAGTTATTTATCCGAAGAAAGCGAAGTTACAACAGAATCTTCTTCCAAATTAAACTACTTTTTTGTCCACATATAAAATACATTTTAAGGGCTATTTCTGTTGACAGCAACGATTCATTGAATTGAACTTTAACCGAATGGGAGCGTGTTGATTGTCAATTGTCGTGGCATTGAACGGGCTTCCCTCAATAATTTTGCCCTTTATGTGATAAACATGTAATCGCAATGTGCCCTCGCACTTGTCACAGTATTTTCAAAGTTTTCCAAATTGTGAAAACTTTGAAAAGACGCATGAAATTGATCCTTAACAGCCCTCGGCCCCATGCGATTGCATATACTAAAATTACGTACAGCACTTAGGTCCCACTGAATCCCATCTTCCAATTCCCCGGCAAGTTCTCTGTGATGCTCCGGATAAGGTGTAACCTGTTTCACAGGTGTAAGTCACAACGGCTCCAAAATTGGTGGACTGGTACTGAGGTTTAGCGTTCGTAACGGACGGTGGCTTTCCACAAGACAAACCTGTTAACAATGAATCTTGCGAAATCAACTATAGAATATAGAAAAAATGTTATACATACAAATACGAAGACATACCTAATTGACCATTTCCCATAGGAGCTTTTTAGGGCCAATGAAACACAATAAACGAAATGACAGAACAGAACAACAACAACAATTAACTGTTGAGAATCCCAACTTGGACGGCGGTGAACAAGTTGGGTATTTGCAAGTTCAGCTGAGAGGTTCAACCAGGGACTACCAGGTTCAAATTCAACGAATTCTTTGAATGGGTCTTGAACTCAGAATCCCCGGAACTCAAGAGGCGAGCGCCCTAACCTCTGCGTCGCCTGTTTTAAGATTCTGGCTCATATCTCCAAATTACGCCGTTTCGATGCGTCCTTACTACAGAATATATTAATTAGGCAGATGCGTCGTAAATGAGACGCGGGCGACAACCGGAAGTGAACATTTCGCATGCCAGGACAGTAGTGTCTCCCAGGTTTTTTAACTCATCATCTGTAATGGTGAAAAGATACTTAGCAATGGCTGTGTGAAGACTAGTTAAAAGGGAAAACAGCTCACTTCCTGTTGCCGTGCGTGTCTCATTAACATCGCGTGCTTGAGCTCCCTATAAGTCAAAAACCAATTTCAGCTTTTGAGTTATTATTACAAACCTTTCTGTACGCAGCTATAACCGCAATCTCCATCACAAAGACACTCATCTGCAGGATTATCACAGCCAGTTTCTGGATTACAACTTTTCGCGCACCTCCGACTTGGTTGTCGAGTGGTTCGTTGGCAATCCGGTTGTCCTAATAGAAACAAAACTATTCCCTCATTTAGTGGTTTGTAACCAATCTCTGAAGACACAAATAACAACGGAGTAATTCGCATATTCTAGTGGGACGAACGCCTGAAAGGAGCTGATGAGAGTAACTCAACCTCGTCCCCAGGGCCTTCTCCTCTGCGATTTTCAAAATGGCGGCTCGTCTGGAGAAGACCCTGGCCAACGCTGAACTCACGTGGTACAAAATCTCCAAAAATCTTGGAGATTTTTATCACGTGACATTTTGAGAAAGACCAAAACAAAATGGCGGCGAAGAATCGCATAGGAAGCAAAACACCGGTAAAAGAACGCTTTAAGTTTGTACACGAGGCAGTGGTGGCTTCGCAGTAAGATGAAATATTTTTACGGACGTTTTAATTCTGGAGCAGGACTTTTGCGCTATAAAAGTACGTGTACAAAAATCCAAAAAAGTATCTCAATACAACGTTGTGAGCATTTGTAAGTTTATTCCACTTTCGTACTCACTTTATTTAACTGTCATTGAAATCAGATTGAACATCAAAGAGAAAAACTCAGCTGCTCTTAAGTACAGAGTGAAAAACTCTTTGTGGCCTCATATTACTAAGCTTATTCGAGCAACATGATCGAGTCACATACTCCAACTTGCTATGTGAACATGAAGTAATTAACTCTATATAAGCTTATTTTAATTAGTCTGACTGAAATTAAATTATCGATTGATTGAATGATTTCCATAATTCAATGGCATCGCTTTTTATTAAGTCTAATTAACAGAATTTATTAAATTGAGTCTTAAGTGTAATTATACACATGCAGTGTACAGTTTTAAATGACTTAAAAATATACTCTAATGATCTAAAAACAGGACTACACACCCTTGTAATTGACCCTTTTTGGATCTACAGGTATGAAAATTTATATGATTATTAGGCTTTGGATTCAATTAAAATCTTAGGGGCAAAGAGAATCTAATTTTTGCAAAAACTTACGTTGTATAGGTGATGTTCTATAACCTATTTCTGGCTGATACTGTAATCTGAATGTATATAGGAAAATGTATAAATAATTAGCAACAATCTGGAAACCCATTTTCAATAGACCATATTCGTATTCTCAGTATTGGACTGGAACTAGCTTGCAATGGAGGCTTATGCAGGGGAATATATTAAAAAGTATTTGCATGTGAAAAGATTCCCCTGTATTAGCCTCCATTGCAAGCTAGTTCCAGTCCAATACTGAGAATACGAATATGGTCTATTCCTTGCTGAACCACATTTTCACTCAGTTCCTTAATCAAATGAAATTATTACCTGATAACCCAAGGCTACATACTGTAGCCTGTACTGTAGCTACTGTATATTGTTGTTAATTGTTCAGTTGGGCTAGTGGATGTTCTTCATGCCCATAAATTTTAAGCAACCTTTTTGGTGGTGGGGGGTAAATACTTGTTTTTTTCAAACTACTGAATTACTATAAGAAAACAAATAATTATTTCAATTGTTAATTTATTATTTATTGTATTAACCTGGGAAAAAAGTTTGACTGTTATGTAAGTATATCCTATTTGCAGCCCACAAACTACAAAACTGATTTCCTTGCACCAAGTTTTTGCATGAATTGTTAGGCTTTGATTTACCATTGTCTAACCTTGAGCACCACTTAATTCCAGTAAACTATGTTTGCCAAAATGACCTGTTGCATTGTTCTCTTTATCAAATGACATCTACAGAATAATACTGGGAATGAGTTTATCCAAAGATGTGTGTTGTTGAATTTTAATGTTCACCAGACTAAGTGTAAAATGAAGAAAATACTGTTTATATGCATATGAAATTACTTAGTTATTCTACTTCTTAATGTGTATTGGTTGGAAGGGGGGGCTCAATGACGCAATGTAGAACTAAAACCAGAGTAAGAACTCTGGTCAATCGCAATGAGCACAGACTATCAAATGAAGCAATCAAATAAACTTGTATATATGTAGGTGATGCAAAGAGCGAGAAAGGTTTTAGTGACCTGTTAAGATTAGTACTGGTTAAAATGCTTCTGATTGGTAGAAAAGATGGCAGAAGGTTTTTTTAAACTGATCATGTAATAATGCATAAGCATTCAAATAAATGCTCTGATGTTGCATTTGGTTAATTATACTACATTCTTTAATGTCTAATGTGGAGGCATGGTGGCCTCATGGTTAATGTGCTTGACTCCCGATCAAGGGTTTGAGCCCTGACCAGAGACATTGTGTTATGTTCTTGGGCAAGACAATTTAGACGAGCAGTGACTCTGTCCACCCAGGTGTATAAATGGGTAATGGCAAATTTAATGTTGGGATAACCCTGTGATGGACTTGCATCCCATCCAGGGCGGAGTAGAAATACTCTTACCGGTAGTTGTTTTATGCTTAGGAAACCGGGAGAAGCTCAGAGTGGCCTGTTGGCCCACTTGGCTTGTATGCAGACTCTACCTTTTACCTTAATCTCTGCGCAGTTATTTTAACCTTTGTCAAATTGCAACAGTGCAGAGCTCTACTAAAAAAAACAATATTAACACTGCAATTTCAGCCATATTATGTACACTCAAGAAACAAATTTCAAAGGGCTAGGCAGAGGACTAGATATAGACTGTATACAATGCATGCTCCTGTGTTTCTCTAGCCAGGAGAAGAACTTTTCCATGTCTAAAGCAATCAGTGGTGAGATTTCAATATTGCTGAAACTCTCATGACTGCGGTTTGCCCGTACTTGGAAATGTTAATTAATGTTCCTCTAACACACATTTGGAGGTGCCATGCACCTCTCGTAAGGTTTAACAGGATTGGCCAACAAAACAATAAAATAAACAACAGAAACAATGGCCTATTCCTGAAAACAATAGAGGTGGATGAGTCCGGGAGCAAATAAAATTAGAGGTTCCGAAGAGGTGGGTGACTACTGCACATTTGTACATTGTGTGAGGAATTTGCAATTTGCAACTTGTTGTTGCATGTTGCTGGTTGATAATAATCACTGCTGTGACCAAAGAAACAATCTAGTTTGGAAACAGTAATGGTAGGAAAACCTTTCTAACTACTACCCCAGACCCCATCCAGTTATCTGTAAAGCGCTTTGAAGAATATAAAAGGTTTCAAATAAGTAGATAAACAGTGCTGCAAATTCTTTCAACATGCCTTTATTATGCCAACATTGATTGAAGACAAGGTTGGGAATGCTTGATTAATACAAACACTTCAATGTGATACTTTACATATGATACATTATATAGTTATCACTGCCTAGATCAAAGAATACTGCTTTGGAATATGTAATTTTTATTTATCTTCTCTGAGTAACTAATACTCTGTTACTAAAATATATACAGCAGCTTTCATAAATGTTCTATTGACCACTTTCAGTGCTAAGATGGTTCATCAAGATTGCAATTTATCTACAGTAAACAATAATAATTATTGTTCTCTTGTGCACTACTTAAACAAGAATTGAAATAAGGCCCCCACTTATAGAAAAACTAACACAGTAAGGAATGTAAGTGTTTAGACACAATAAAACAGGAACCATTTCCCTGGCCAGGTACTGAGAAAAAAACATCATAGTTCAGTGTTTCAGCCAGAAAATTATACTTAAGGGCCGAAGTGGCCCCTAAAGACTTGTTTCAGGGGCAAATTTCTTAGGAAAGGGCCCAAAAGATAATATTTGGACCTAAAAAATTAGTCACCAGAGGTCTGGCATGAAGGACCTGGGTCAAGAACAATACAAAGGCATACAAGACAAAGTCAATGACCAAGGGTTTGTAATGCATTATAGGGAGACACAGCAAAGCAAAAGGGTGGATTGACTTCTTTTCTTATGTTAAGTGTTAAGAAGCAAAGATCTTTCAATATGGCTTACTAGGAGAACATAAGGTGTCCTCAACGTAGCGAAAGGAAGTCGCGATTATGGCAACTAAACTAGAATTTTTGGTCACCAAGAAACAAATGTTAGTTGCATTGTACATTGTGAGTTCATTGGTGATCATATCGGTCGCAATTTTGAGCCTTGGGATGGTTATTAGAATACTATCCCAGAGTTAAGCCTGCATGCAGCCTTGTAAAAGTAAAGGGCTAAATTGGCCCTTTCTCCATTGTCTAAATGCAATGTAGGCACTGGCAGTAAGTTTTATATTAATAATATTTCTGCAAGAAGTCATGTGCATTGTATCAAATAATATGTATTTAATACCTATAGGCTGGCTCTAAAATTACTTTAACACCATCCAGACAGCAAATACAATCATTTCACAACATAAATACCATATGGTAAAATCAGAAACCCATAAGGGTTGAAACGTGTAACGGCCCCTTGTGTGCTGGGAAACAAGCTTCTGAACATTCGATTTGCTAAGTACCATATTTGGAACAACAAGAGCGAGGGATTTCCAAATATGGTACTTAGCAATGAAACATTCAACCAATCAGTTCGCACTGAATATTCGGAAGCTGTGAACGCGCGTTACGCGTTTCAACCCTTGTGGGTTTCTGGTAAAATCTAAAAATATTCACAAGAATATTTCCAACCTAAACTCGGCAGAAAATAAAAATATTCAATTCAGCCTCGGCCACCAAAACAATATTATTAATAGAAAAAATAGTGCAATTGAAAAGATTTGAAGTAAGCCTAAACCTAATACAGGCAGAAGGCCTATATTTAAGGAATACGTGTCCAAGAAAATAGAAGCGATTTTCCGTATATAAGAACAGTGCTCTGTAACGAGCAAAAGCTCCTTTTCAGATTTGAAATTCGAACTTCTTTGTTTCCGTGCGCGGAAAAACTAATTGCACATGAATACAGAACAACAAAAACAGCACATAAGATCACATGTGATGAGCTGCATCTTGCTAGCTGTCGGCAGATCTAAGTTTACATGCTCGTTATGTATATTTTCCCGCGCTTATTTCTACTTCTATGGTATAGGTTACATCTTTTAAATTAAAATATAACGGAAAAGATTCACCTTTCGAATCGTTAATGGCAGTCTGATTCAACATCGCTTGAACTGAACTGCAATTCAACCTCCTAAAGCCCTTTCTTTTTCGTGTAAACACTCGCTACGTCCGCCATATTTCTTTAAAATGTACTTTAACCAATCAGCGTGTTCGTATGAATGGGCTAATCAACAAAGGTGTTAGTTCAGCGTTGGCCAGGGTCTTCTCCAGACGAGCCGCCATTTTGAAAATCACGGAGGAGAAGGCCCTGGGGACGAGGTTGGAGAGTAACTGTGTTCTTTGTGTCAACATGGCGTAACATAACGTGGAAATTATCTTTCCAAAATGTTAATAGGTGAAATGGTAAACATGTATGATTTCCTCGCCACCCATTTTGATAAATCAATTTCCCTTTTTCTATTTTGTTTTCTATCTTGTCTGTCTTTTTCTGTTTTTAAACAGACCATTCTCTCAAGTGGCATTTTTCATATACCGAAAGATCGGTTAAGATTAAAGGGTGCATGCTGCGTTCGCAGTGTGTGACGTTGAGTCACCAAGTGCTGCTTCCGGTTCAATACCTCTGGCAGGCTTGCGACAACAGCCCTGTTATTTGTATTTCTTTCCAACAAGATTTGTCTTTGATTTTATGCTTTATAGCTGCTCTAAACTAACTGATTCCACTTAGGGTCAAACTTTAAGGAATCTGTTTTACAGGAAGGTTAAAAAATATAGTAACTGATCTACATAAACAAAAAATAGAAAAAGTTACTCATCTTCACTCCACGAAAAGATTTCATCAAGTGATGAACAAATCTCTCAAATGCGAAAGAGAAAGTTCAATTTCGTGGTGAAAAGACTAGTCTACATCGACGCAAAGTAAAAGTTATCGACATTAGCGATATTTAGACACGTTGCTGTGGACAAAAACATAATTAGAACTATGAATCTCCTTCCAAGCCGGGACTGAACTAGACAGCCACGTAACGGTAGCTCCCCTCGATTTAGTCTTACCTTTCGCCGAAAAGAACATTAGCCATACCAAATAAGAAGTCAATAGAATCCTCATCCTGTCTGTCAGCTAATTACAATGTTCAAAATGCGACAAAGAAAGGAATCATGGCTTATAAACAACTGCGTAGCTTTTTTTGTGATTCCAGAGGAGATGACAGTTCTGTCGCTATCATGTTTCATCTACTACGCGAGGGCTATCATGAAGGTGATGACAATCATGAAATACATCTATAATCACATGTTAGCACCATATGACATTTATTCTTTCAATTTATGTTCCATTGTTGTTGTTGTAGAACTGACTTACGGATGAAAAGTAGGAAACGTCCCGGTCATGATAGAATAAAACTGGTCACAGCAGTAAAATTCAACAAACGTTTGTAGCAAAGAGGATTAGGAAAGTTCTATCAAAAGATTTACGGTTATAGGTTCTGCAGATAATCGTTGAAATTCTTCAATTTAGCTCTTCGCCTTGGTGGTCTGAGCAGGACACCAAGGCTACACCAAGTATCCCCAACGTTAACACAGGCTACTACACTAACATTGAACTCTACTTAAAACGGTCTGGTTGTACACAGGGACTAAAGTTTGAAGCTCGCCCCGGTGCACGACATAACCTAACCTTGTTCTCAGGTCCTTGCCCACTGAACCAAACGAAACGTGGTAGCAAGGAAATGACGCACATTTATATCTATTTTTGATCGTGTTTGTGTCTCAAGGCCAGGCTTATTTCATTACTATCTTGGCTCATTCAGCTCGCGAGCAATGAGAGACGTCAGATAGCAACTAGAGAGATGATTTGTGTTCAAAATATTTTCACAGCTTGAAACACTCCTTTTTATTATTTTTTTCTGCTCTGGGCTCCTGCATCCGGCTTAAACATTATTTCGTTACAATGCAATGTGATACATGGTCGAAAACTCCTGCTAGCAGAAGACCTACAAGACGGCTTCGTTTGCACACAAGAAACAGTTGATTTTAGATTCAAATATCAAAGTCAATGGACTGAAAAAGAATATGACGTCACTCCCGTAGAGTTTACTTCTAACTAAACAGCGCTGACGTTCCATTAAAATCATATGATGTTTTCTAAAGGGTCTCAATGGGGTTACGCTTACGTCCACAAATGAACATAACAAAATACAATTTTCACATCCAAACACGAAGTGTCTCTTAAAGTCTAAGCCTTTGCTACTTTTCAACAATATTAAGAGTAAATCAAGGTTAGTGTTATTAAAATTCGCTTGCATCTAATTTGGGGCATTTCAGGACATATCTATGGGGTTAACCGTAAGCCGTGACACTTAAAAAAAAAAGATAACCGCTAGGCTTGAAAATGACAAAAAAAAAGCATTTAGCGTGATTTGTGTTTTTGTTTGAAAAATGAAATAGTGAGTATTTCGAAATATTGAAAGACTTCAGAGCACTCGACACCGTTTTACCTCTTTTGCTCTACTCTCTGACATTCCGTCCTGTTAGGGTTGTCTGACAAGGCAAAACAAGTCCCAGATTACCACCCAGTTGGAGGTCTTGACCTTAAGTCGCATTCAGTGGTAACCATCGACACTGGGATAATCGTGGGTATCCTGTGCATAGGGTG
>NC_090884.1:42733363-42738363 GCF_036669925.1 Montipora capricornis
AGTCTCATATCCAGCAAGCGCAAATGGAATACTTGTTTTATTAAATGCCCTTGAACTCCAAAATTTTGGAAGTACGACATACGAAAGAAACAAGGGAGAAAATCCTTGCGAAATCGAAAAAACTTGATGAAGATGCAATATTCTGTAATACCTTGTAGTCAGACAAACGCAGGCTCGTCACAAAAACATTTCTTACCTTTTCTCGTACTTCTAAGCTTCGAAATTTATCTAAACTTTCCACAAAAATGTTATTCTTTTGCTTTATACCAAGCGAAATTTCGCTTTCTGGCATAAAATATTTTAGTTTAGCCAGGCTTAGCGCAATCATTTACCATATAAGGTCAAACTAAGGCCCTGTTTACAAGCAGGTAGGGTAACCCTAGTGCCAGGGTTACCCTAGCAAGAGGGTTGCCCTAGCACTCACACATTCTTCTTTTTTTCATCGACGTGTTTACAAGGCACCTAGGGTTACTCTGACGCTAGGGTAACCCTGTGTGAGTGCTAGGGTTACCCTAGCTCTAGGGTAACCCTAGCTGCCTTATAAACGATCTGCTAGGGACAACTCGCCTATTACCCGATACAACCTTTTTGGCGGTTTCCATTGTGTTTGCGATGCTGGCGGTTACCAAGCACGCAAAGTTGTCCCGGCTGGTAGGGTAACCCTACCTGTAAAATTTTGCTGGTATACCCGGGCTATGTTTGACCCTCCTGCTAGGTTAACCCCACTGCTAGGGTTACCCTACCTGCTTCTAAACAGGGCCTAAGGTATATGAGCTGATAACCGTGATTGAGTGAACCAATCACAACACGAGAATTGCATTATCGAGGTTGAGAATTTAATAAAGACAATTAACGTTACAAAGTGTCTCACAAATGCTGCTTCTCAGCGAAGGATAAAGAGCTGCATTTTCAATAGGGAGCTTACGAAACGACGACGCTACAAAACAATAGGTTTAGCGAGCGAAAGCAATCGCTCTGCACGCTCTCCACGTGTGTTTTACATTTTGGTACATTTCTTTGCCGTCATCTCCTAAATGAAGATGTGAAATGACCAAATTCAAGGTTCTGTGAAGGACGTTAACACATGACGATGAATTTTCAGTTCTCTCTCTACGCTTCCAACCCATTCATACCAGTTTAACTTCTCGAATGAAGTCCTCATAGCCGTCGTCGTCCTCGTTTCATAAGCTCCCTGATAAGTTAAAAATAACGCCAACCTTTAACCCTTACCTTATTTTTGGAAATAGGTAGCCAAGGCTTAGACTTCAAGGGACACTTCGTGTTGGATGTCAAAAATTGGGTGAGCATGTAACTAGGTGCAGTTGTGGACACAACTGCTCAAGTACAAAACAATAAAACAACTTACAGCACCGAGGAGTACGGCCACTCCATCTCTTCTTAGCCGTGCATCTTTTAACTGCAAATTCTGTGTTCAAATTATATCCATTATCGCAAGTATAATGTGCAGTGTCGCTGTAACTTGTTCCAGTGAAATTCAACTTTCCATTCGATATAGCTGGAGGGTTACCGCAAGATATACCTGCTCACGAAAAATTAAAAAAATAAAAACAGGAGAAGAGAGATATCAAACATGATTTGATCTTCTGTAACCAGGGTTTAATTCACCTATGAATTCGTTGAAATGTGGGGACCTTTGTAATTTACACAAATTACAATATATGGCTGTCAACCAATCTCTAGAAACCCCGATAAAATGATCTGGTGTACCATTGCTGGTGGACAAACAAAAGAAGCTAATGAGGGACCTTTTGGTTTCGTTCACCAACATAGCGGCGATGATGTAACGTGCATGAAAACCACCTTCAACATTACTTACGATTGAAACTTTGGAAGAGGTTTTTTCCCGTTTATTGCGAAATTTTCGAAATATGAGAACCTAACCCTGTTGAAGTTTCCTTGAGTCCCATCCACAGCAATGAGAATTCAAAATTATGCGTCATAGTCCCGGCGAGCGACATACTTGAGAGGTTTCTCCATAAAGCGGATCACAACATCTGTCCAATATATTGCAATCGGTCTATTTCCTAATTTAGGAACATTTTCGAAAGCTCACAAAATTCATTTCAGTCACTTAAAATGAAAACTGTTTTGTTATAATAGGCACAGTTTTCGATAATAATATAAGTTTACTGTCACTGCCCACGTTGAGTCCCACTGAAGTTACGCCCTTTCGGGCGAGGTTGGTATTTAGATGGAAGACCGGACGGTGATACCTTCGCTGACACTATGGAAGTCGCGCTGCTTGTAGTTTACGGATATCCATCCCATGATATTGACATTGCATGAGGGTATCAGTGAGCTCAATAGAGCATCATCGCTGTATGGTTTTAAGATTCCCTCGATTAGCTCGATCCTTGTTGGCCTAGCTAAAAAATCAAGAACCAGACCAATCAAATATAATGAAAATGAACCGCAAGGATCTGGACTCCTACTTGTGCAGCTTGATTGATTTACACATATTTCTTCATTTATTTATCTTATTTTTATTTATTTATTTATTTATTTATTTATTTATTCAGGGATTTCAAATTATTAAGTTCATGAAATACATTTTAGTACTGTATTTGTGAATAAATAAATCTGTATGGGATTTTATATTAGGAACTTGTTTCCCGCAAGGGCAGTTACTCATGCTTGAATACGTTGACACAAGAATAAAGTTAGAATGATTGATTTTGATTGAGTCAAAGTTGGGTGATTTTCAAACGGCCTGATTGGAAGATTTTTTGCTGGAGCTTTTAAAAGGTAAGACATCAATGGGCAGCTTTGCTCAAAAAGGCGGTATCCACAGGCAACTGACCTACAGCATGTGTTGAGATCTTGCCATGTCACTACCATCTTTGACCAAGGTTGTGTACAAGATTTTCTTCCTGTGTGGTGATTGTCAGTGAGTGATGGCAATGTGCGAGACAGGGAGTCATGACTGCGAGTCATGGCTGCGAGCCATGCGAGTCAACATGCGAGTCACACAGTTATTGGAAGCTAACCGTTTTAAAATGGTTCCTTAGACTTAATAACTATTTCAAATCGATGCTTAAACTTAATGCGAAATTCGCATTGCTCGCACGGCTCCCTGGCTTGCAGATTGTCCAGCCCCATTGTCAGTGAAACCAAATTGCATTCTCTGAGGAGTTATAGTAGAAGGGACTGTCCACTTGATAATTCTCATTCACAGTAAAATCTTTAATGACTGTGTGAACGAACTCTTTAGATTCAAAACTGGCGAAATAAGCCGATATTATGTTAGGAACTCCCATGGTTACGTTTTAGATTTTAAAAACCTTCCAAGAAAAAAAAAATTAAATTAACTCCAAATGTCGGTTGCCCTCAGGAAGAGGGGAATCCTCAAAATAGATATTGCCAATACCAAACTTTATTCAGTAAAGTTAAATTGGAGGTTAGGGCAAATTTCCCAGGCTCACTTGGGGTCGTCCTTTGAATGAAAAGCCACTTATGAGTGCATTATAAGGCTGAATTGATCATTGTCACAGCCAGAACTGCTTTCCCATCGACCCTCCGAAAGCATGTTTCAAACTCCATCCTTGAAGTGCAGAGATAGTGAGTTTTAACAAGAAAACGTTTAAAAGAGAGCTCCTCGTGGCTCCTGTGTGGTAGAAACATTTCTTGGTTTTCAGCTGTGCCCATCATTGAGACAAAAGAGCCACAAATACTGGGCCTTTGGTCGATCGGCACTTTTAATGTCACAAGAAACTTCACTCTCCTACAAGATAATCACATGCCATGAAGCTCTTTCATAAAATAAAACATCCCTTAGTTTCATAGCCTGCGAATGCAGCCGCCTTTCATCGATGAGAGGCGGCTGTATTCCTGTAGTTGCAGGCTTCTCATCAAGAAACCTTCTTGGTCTCTCCTTCTATTGCTTCTCCTACTCTGGTTGGCTGACTTGTGTAGCTTAGAAACCAGTCATATTCTTGTATTCACAGTTAGTTAATTAGTTAAAATACCAGCTATTATTGCATCAGGCTGGTTATCGTCTATGGAAGTAATGATGTCTTGTCTGGATAGACCCAACTCTTTCCATCTGCAATACACAGGTTTTGAACTTACACTAACCACTCCTCCCATTTTTTCAGTAAATCCATAGCCTAGGAACGATTCCATTTGTTTAGAAGGAATGGCGTATTTGGGACGACCTTGGCAGCCTGTAAAAACCTGTAATGGTTCATATGCATAGGCTGGTTCTTGACGTTTAGCTCGGCCAACAAAGATTGAGTTGTTTGAAGTAATTCAAAGAGGGAATCTTCAAAACCATGCAGCGAAGATGCTCTTAACTATTGAGCACACTGATCTGGTAGACCACTCAACACGAAAAAATATTGAATCCACCTCGATCGTCACCACCGATCCTTTCCGATAAATTCAGGACTCTCTTCTTACGTGACTCAGGAAAAAGAGGATAAAACTTGAGTTTTGAAATAAAATATTCTAATCAGGCAACTTAATTGTAGTGTTTGAGCATTACATGAAAATACCGATTCATGGATGTACCATGTATGAAATACCCGTTAATGTGAGCAAGAATACCGTTGACAAAAAGGCTGAGGATTCTCCACGGACGTCAGACTATCCTCGTACGTGAAGAATCTTCCTCTAGAGGAATGTTACGCTGACAAGTCAAGGAGAGGATATCGCAACAGCCCGAAAACATGTGAACTGTTCAAATGAAGTGAAGCACTTGGCCCATAAACAAGTGAACGACGACATGAATTACTTCAAGCCCGAAAACATACAGACTGCGCAATTGAATCGTATCATCGCCCATCAACATGCAAACCGCATAAATAGCTGTACGATTTCAGAGTTTAATTATAAATTGCAACTCAGCCGGCGATGAAGGAAGCGCAATGGTT
The DNA here is from genome assembly GCF_036669925.1 of Montipora capricornis. Taxonomy (NCBI): domain Eukaryota; kingdom Metazoa; phylum Cnidaria; class Anthozoa; order Scleractinia; family Acroporidae; genus Montipora; species Montipora capricornis. The sequence goes on from NC_090884.1 coordinate 42,738,256, forward strand.
AGCGCAACTTTCGATAATGATCTAGGTGATCAAGGCGATGGGAGCTTTTGAAGCGAACTTATGGCTGTGTTCCCCCGGCCCGACGTGACTTCCATGCGAAACAAACAG
>NC_090884.1:42743363-42748363 GCF_036669925.1 Montipora capricornis
ACCATTCCCCATAGGAGCTTTTCAGGGCCAATGAAACACAATTAACGAAACGACAGAGCAGAACAACAACAATAATTAACTGTTGAGAATCCCAACTTGGACGGAGGTGAACAAGTTGGGTTTTTGCAAGTTCAGCTGAGAAGTTCAACCAGGGACTACCAGGTTCAAATTCAACGAATTCTTTGAACGGGTCTTGAACTCAGAATCCCCGGAACGCAAGAGGCAAGCGCCCTAACCTCTGCGTCGCCTGTTTTAAGATTCTGGCTCATATCTCCAAATTACGCCGTTTCGACGCGTCCTTACTACAGAATATATTAATTAGGCAGATGCGTCGTAAATGAGACGCGGACGGCAACCGGAAGCGAACATTTCGCATGCCAGGACAGTAGTGCCTGCCAGATCTTTTAACTAATCATCTCTAATGGGGAAAAGATACTTAGCAATCTTAATGTAGTTGTGTGAAGACAAGTTAAAAGGGAAAACAGCTCACTTCCTGTTGCCGTGCGTGTCTCATTAACGTCGCGTGCTTGAGCTCCCTATAAGTCAAAAACCAATTTCAGCTTTTAAGTTATTATCACAAACCTTTCTGTACGCAGCTATAACCGCAATCTCCATCACAAAGACACTCATCTGCAGGATTATCACAGCCAGTTTCTGGATTACAACTTTTCGCGCACCTCCGACTTGGTTGTCGAGTGGTTCGTTGGCAATCTGTTTGTCCTAATAGAAACAAAACTATTCCCTCACTTAGTGGTTTGTAATCAATCTCTGAAGACAAAAATAACAATGGAGTAATTCGCATATTCTAGTGGGACGAACGACTGAAAGGAGCTGATCAGAGTAACTGTGTTCTTTGTGTCAACATGGCGTAACCTATGATAACGTGGAAATTACCTTTCCAAAATGTTAATAGGTTAAATGGTAAACATGTACTTCCTCGCCACCCATTTTGATAAATCAATTTCCCTTTTTCTATTTTGTTTTCTATCTTGTCTGTCTTTTTCTGTTTTTAAACAGACCATTCTCTCAAGTGGCATTTTTCATATACCGTAAGATCGGTTAAGATTAAAGGGTGCATACTGCGTTCGCAGTGTGTGACGTTGAGTCACCAAGTGCTGCTTCCGGTTCAATACCTCTGGTAGGCTTGCGACAACAGTCCTGAACAGCTGTTATTTGTATTTCTTTCCAACAAGATTTGTCTTTGATTTTATGCTTTATAGCTGCTCTAAACTAACTGATTCCACTTAGGGTCAAACTTTAAGGAATCTGTTTTACAGGAAGGATAAAAAATATAGTAACTGATCTACATAAACAAAAAATAGAAAAAGTTACTCATCTTCACTCCACGAAAAGATTTCATCAAGTGATGAACAAATCTCTCAAATGCGAAAGAAAAAGTTCAATTTCGAGGTGCAAAGACTAGTCTACATCGACGCAAAGTAAAAGTTATCGACATCAGCGATTTTTAGACACCTTGCTGTGGACAAAAACATAATTAGAACTATGAATCTCCTTCCAAGCCGGGACTGAACTAGACAGCCGCGTAACGGTAGCTCCCCTCGCTTTAGTCTTACCTTTCGCCGAAAGGAACATTAGCCATACCAAATAAGAAGTTAATAGAATCCTCATCCTGTCTGTCAGCTGATTACAATGTTCAAAATGCGACAAAGAAAGGAATCATGGCTTATAAACAACTTCGTCGCTTTTTTGTGATTCCAGAGGAGACGACAGTTCTGTCGCTATCATGTTTCATCTACTACGCGAGGGCTATCATGAAGGTGATGACAATCATGAAATACATCTATAATCACATGTTAGCACCATATGACATTTATTCTTTCAATTTATCTTCCATTGTTCCCCGAGGGAAGACCATAAATAACAATGACCAGAACCAGTTGCTGACCAGCGGTTTCGTTAAAACAATGGTTTGCTGGGGGTGCTCAGTCTCGCGGGCTCAGAAAACCTGGTTGTGGTCATTTTTAGCGGAGCTTAGGCGCACACCAGAAGAGCATCATGGGTAAAAAAATTGGGAAATCTATCGATGCGTAAAATTTTGATTATGACGTCAGCGTACGCACGCCCGTACAGACTGTCGGCGTGGCGGTGGGGAGGCAGGACAGCGTCTGGGGACGGGAGTGTTAATGCAATTTTCCTCGGTGGGAAATGGTGTGGAAGCGTTGCATTTGGCAACCCGCGTTTTTGTGGCGGGAAATCATATTAGTGATGAGCAACGGGATAGAGAGCAGGAAAGAGCTCGGGAGAAGTGGCGACGAAATTTGAGAAATTTAACCGAAAAAACTGCTCGAGAGAAGTCAAGGAAGGAGGAGAAGAGAAGAATAACGCTGACCCCTCACCCCTCCCTCACCTACGCGACCCCAAAATTTACATATTTACGGTTTATGGTTTATGGTTTAGGATTTATATACCGCGCATATCACAAAGTATCAGGGTGGTTTACAATTCTTTCTCTGGATTGAGATAGGACGTCAGCTTGTTAAGAAAAACGACATTGATTGTGCTGACCTGTTACACTTCAGTCTTAAAGTTTGTCTTCAGTAGCGATCTGCACACGAACGCGAACCGCGTAGGAAACTACAGCTGTTTACCTGAACATATCACATCTCTTCCACTCCACTTTTTGTCCGATGTGCACATTCTTGTCTTTGTTCCCTGCAGTTCATAACCTTCGTCGCATTCATATGTAATAGAACTTTGAAAGGTCGTTTCGTTACCAACAAACCAGCCATTTTCAGGTTTTTGTGGAATACCACAGTCTACAACTAAAAAAGAGAAAATAACCGACTTTTTGAGGGGTACTTTTGATTTCAACGAACGCAATCTTTTGTGCCACAGATGAAAGTTAAGAACATTAGCGACTGTCAGTTAGGAGAACGGGAACGACTACGAGTATAATATGTTTACTGTACTGAGCACGCGCATTAGGTTGAAAGAATGAAAAATTTCGAATTGCGCGTGCTCAGAACTGAGACGTCGTACTCGTCGTCGTCCTCGCATTCCACTCTGAACGTCGCTATTCATAAATAGAGGCAACAACAACAAACCTCGGTTGTCACCTGCTGAAATGTTTTCCTTTTAAATAAAATTGAAAGAATGAGTGTTTAATCCAATTAGATATCCTTGAGTCTATAGAAGATATCACAATATTTTAACGGGTGCCTTAAAGCCCACCTTTACATACTGGCTGCTGTCCTGTCCAAGTACCATTTTGCTGACACATGCGTTCTTCTGAGCCCCATAATTCATAACCCAAGTCACAATCAAAATACACCTTGCGGTTCACAGAATAGAGCATTCCTACTTTTCGACCGTTTTTCGGTGTTCCCGGGTCTCCACAGCCTCTCTCTTAGAAAAAAAAAGATACATTCAATCAGGAAATAAGCGAAATACACTTAGCCAAATATTTATTTTTCGCACAATCTCTCAGCCGCTGACATTATCAGCCAACATACCAGCCGCCAGAAGGGATTTTTTAATAAATATACAAATAGATAAAACACTTTAATTTATAATTAATATAATATGGAGTAAATAATAGGTATAAAATACTTAAATACTTAAAAGCTGTTTTAAATACTATCAATGTTCGCATAAAATACATGCATAGCAGTCGCCGGTCTCAAATGGCGTTAAGACCATTTTACGAATAACTCCTTTAAAGATAGCAAGTGACGAGCATTCTCTTACTTTCTTAGACAGTTTTGCCTATAGGTATGGTCCTAAGTACCCGATAGAATGTTTTCCGAATCTAACCGTATAAAACTTGGTAATTAAAAATCAGAATTTTGTTAAATTAGATGGCTTATTGCTTTGGCGAAACAGATCACACAGATAATTAGGCACAATACGGTGCTTTATTTTGTACATCAGTATTAGTGCTTCCTGTAGTCTTCTGTTGTTCAGAGATGGTAGATTTGCCTTAACCAATAGTTGCTCTTGTTGCGGTAGACAATGCGTAAAGCTTTCAACTGCACATGTTCGAGTTTCCTTGTGGCTGATGCCTTGGCGAAATATGCCACATTGTTTCACAAACATTAAGTGTGGTAAGATTGAAGATCTGGGGATTTCTAATTTAAACTCTTTCGCGCGGACGAAAAAGATGGCATGGAACGAAATTCAGCTCCAAAGATGGACTGGACAAGAATCTACCAACAGCGTGGAAAGCAGGTCAGCAGCACTGCGAGTTCACGTTTGGGGGACCTCTAAAGAGTGAAAGCGGGGAGGAGAAGTGCAATTATTTTAAAGTTTGCATGGCGTGGCGATAAAGACCGAGACTATTCAGAAGTTGCATCTGGTGAGGGTATCACTACGACAAAACCAAACGTCCTGCCTAAGGACAAAATTTTCACGAGTCAAACGCTGAACCATTTTGCCAGTGTTTGAAGCCACTCAGTTGTGAGAAGATCAATTCGTTAGGCTCATGCATGTGGTCCAGTGAAAGTGCATGATGAAATAAATGTATATATTTGAAATGAAATGCTTGTATTTTCCGTCTATAACCTGCACTTCAAATATATGCTTTCATTTCATCGAGTCCTTCCACATGAGCACCTGAGACCAACAAATTGACCTACTCCCAACTGAGTGGCTTCCTGGCTCAATTGCTACCAGAGCATTGCACCGGCCGGCGTCGAAGGGGTCGTGGTTTGAATCCTGTGAAGCCGCAACAATTATCTAGATTTCCGGCTGTAAGAGACAATTGCTTAAAAATTGTCCAGTTTCGTGCAAGGATCACTCTACCTTCCCTCCATAAATACGCCATCTGCTATGCTTCTAATGCCAACAAATGTTGAGTTGCTGAACCCCAAAGTTGTCAGCAAATTTACAGAAGAGAAAAGAGATCAGAAAACGAAATTCTATTACAATGAACACAATGGTAAGGAATCAAGTGAAGCTATGATCCTCGGAGTTATGAACGCAATTTAAGCAATTTCGTAGAGAAGCCTGAAAAACTCAGGACTTTCCTGTTGAAGTCCTGA
>NC_090884.1:42750863-42753363 GCF_036669925.1 Montipora capricornis
CTCCCCTGCTAAGTGGTGGCTTTGTGCATAGAGCCTTCTGCCCGTATTATCTTAGGATCGAGAGGGTAGTGGGAAATGCGTAGATTTCTCTGGTGGACACAGTAGAACGATTAACTTAACCGGCAATGGCGTCGAAAGTCATGTAACGCGAATAGCGTTTTAGTGGATCTTTGAACAAAATATACTCTTATGAAGCTCAATAATGGCAAGTCAATTGGATATACAGGCGGTGGAATCTTAAAAGCGACGAGTAATGGACTTCGACAACAATCTATCGCCCGTCGAGCCGAAATCAAAGTGAGCTGTATTTACCTGAAGTACATGGTAATTTAACACGATCGAATTTCTTGTCTTCACGCACGCAATGAAATAGGAAGAGGTTTTCGCCTCTAAGAGCAAATATGTTGTTTGTTTCAATAATTTTTTTGCTGGAAAAGGATTCTGTGGTATTTTCTGCCTTTGTGAATTATAATATCATGTTGTGTATTGAATTTTGAAATGTTGAAATGTGATGTGGGAGAAGTTTTTTAGTATTGCTCTGTAAGCAGGAAGGGTTCACAGGCCTCTTGGAAGCGTGCTTGAGTTTCAACAAAATGAGCCCAAAATCAGTGAAGGACTGTGACGCAGTTGAATAATAAAGTAGCTGCTATTTCCAAAATGATGGAATTACCTGGTTAGAATAAATAACGTCGTACGCGTCTTGGAGAGTAAATTTTGACTTTGCATAAACAAGACTTGGGCGATTGTGATCTTTGTTTTGACTTCGTTCATTTCATTGTCAAACTTAATAACACTTGACAGAAAATGAAACTTACAAAAACCCGGTATCTTGCCATCATTTGACACAGATACTTCACTGTTTGGCGAGTAAACATGCCGAGGTAACTTTAACCTGCGATCAGGCCCATTTTTAGCTTCGCCCATATGTTCTCTTATGTCGTCGCTCGCTAAAATTGGGCCTGACCAAAAGTCTCTCAAGAATTCCGTTTGGTCGGCCAAATTTTGGCCGACCAAACTCGTGATCTGATTGGCTGTTGAAACGCCGGAAGTGAAAATGCCATCGTGATTGCGCGGAGCTCTCGCGAAGTCCTCGAGACTAATCCGCCATAAGTGTACGAAGAAATTTGCTCCCTTTTGTTCTTACAATGCCGTGGACGGTGCAACTTGATTTTTTTTGTATAAATGGAGATATGCCATCTGAAATATCTCATAACTTGTCCAGAATCGGGTTTGAATATCTGGAACGAGTGAAATTAGCGATTCCGTTGTCGAGCTCTGTGGCCATGGGGTTGAAAGAACTTTGGCACAAAGTTCCCTGATGTTTTGAAAGCCGCTAAATAGCTGGTTCTTTCAAATGGCAATGAAAGCCGATGCATATTGGTTTCCTGGATGAGACAAGGGACATATATATCAACAGGAGGAGATGCTGATAAAATCGCAAGTTACACGAATGCATGTTTTGAATATCTGTGTATCAAACGGCTTTATTTATTTACTGTACATGACTGATGACACGGTTTTTTTGCACACTTGATAATATTTCCAGTTGATTTAACTTAAAACTCACACTCCAGGAACTAAAATGGCATGTTTCCAGAGAGATCAATTGTACAACAATAAAAGAAATTTTGCGAGTCCATCTTACTGTTCGTACTCCATCAAAAAATTAACAGCCAAACGTATCATGATTTTACTGCGCGCAATTATAGAAATACACTGCAACTGAAGATATTACCCGAAAAAATCACCAAAGAAACCTTCATGGGAAACACGTTAAAGGAATAATGTATTTCTCTTTTTTTTCTTTAAAAATCTATTGCCAAACCGTCCAACGACAAAATGCTAGGTTATCTCAACTACAAATTAAGATGTCAAGCTTAAAAGATTGCATATTCAGTGAAGTTCGGAGGGAGAATTACACCGGCCTTTGCCGCAATATAGTCGTCGAAAACATTCCCCATGCTTTAAATGTGTTTTTCTCAAATTAAAGCCAACGGTAACTTTCGAATTCGTTTATAATATTCCTCCCACGGTAATTAACTTTGGTCAAAACAAAATAGCGTGAATCTGCCGTCCACGCGTGTATTGGTGTAATGGAAGTAAATTTGATTGGCCGACGAAGGACATGTCAATCAATCAAAAAAGGTGGGCGGAAGGAATTTCAAAGAGGAATTTGGTCAGGCTCTATTTTTCGTTTCGCCAACTCCACATTACGTAGCACGCGAAATTAAAATAGAGCCTGATCGCAGGTTAAGGTAACTTCATCACGGCGCCCGCTAAATTCCGGCGATGTCACTTTCGATTTTGCGATTTATTTGTGCAGCCATAACGTACAATAACAAAATTGAACGTTGCAAAAATCCCCCAAAATGTTTGTCGCTGATCGTAACTTTTTATATTCTATATTCACGGTTCAAAATAAATGTTGTTTTCATGTCGTAAATATGTTATTCTCGAGCGATCGTCCAGGAAACTTCCTTCTGCTCTTTCTAAAAACTGT
>NC_090884.1:42755863-42758363 GCF_036669925.1 Montipora capricornis
ACAAAGTGTCCCACAAATGCTGCTTCTCAGCGAAGGATAAAGAGCTGTATTTTCAATAGGGAACTTACGAAACGACGACGCTGACGGCAACGACGACGCTACAAAACAATAGGTTTAGCGAGCAAAAGCAATGGCTCTGCACGCTCTCCACGTGTGTTTTACATTTTGGTACATTTCTTTGCCGTCATCTCCTAAATGAAGATGTGAAATGACCAAATTCAAGTTTCTGTGAAGGACGTTAACACATGACGATGAATTTTCAGTTCTCTCTCTACGCTTCCAATCCACTCATACCAGTTTAACTTCTCGACATTTACTACACACTTTTAACGCGAAATGACATGAAATAGTTTCGTAGTGATATGAATAACGCGAACTCGTATTTTTAAATGAAGTCCTCGTAGCCGTCGTCGTCCTCGTTTCGTAAGCTCCCTAATAAGCTAAAAATAACGCCAACCTTTAACCCTTACCTTATTTTTGGAAATAGGTAGCCAAGGCTTAGACTTCAAGGGACACTTCGTGTTGGATGTCAAAATTGGGCGAGCATCTAACTAGGTGCATTTGTGGACACAACTGCTCAAGTACAAAACAATAAAACAACTTACAGCACCGAGGAGTAAGGCCACTCCATCTCTTCTTAGCCGTGCATCTTTTAACTGCAAATTCTGTGTTCAAATTATATCCATTATCGCAAGTATAATGTGCAGTGTCGTTGTAACTTGTTCCAGTGAAATTCAACTTTCCATGCGATATAGCTGGAGGGTTACCGCAAGATATACCTGCTCACGAAAAATTAAAAAAATAAAAACAGGAGAAGAGAGATATCAAACATGATTTGATCTTCTGTAACCAGTGTTTAATTCACCCATGAATTCGTTGAAATGTGGGGACCTTTGTAATTTACACAAATTACAATATATGGTTGTCAACCAATCTCTAGAAACCCCGATAAAATGATCTGATGTACCATTGCTGGTGGACAAACAAAAGAAGCTAATGAGGGACCTTTTGGTTTCGTTCACCAAAATAGCGGCGATGATGTAACGTGCATGAAAACCACCTTCAACATTACTTATGTTAAGGTACCTTTGCGGTCTGCAGCTTACGATTGAAACTTTGGAAGAGCTTTTTTCCCGTTCATTGCGAAATTTTCGAAATATGAGAACCTAACCCTGTTGAAGTTTCCTTCAGTCCCATCCACAGCAATGAGAATTCAAAATTATGCGTCATAGTCCCGGCGAGAGACATACTTGAGAGGTTTCTCCATAAAGCGGATTACAACATCTGTGTTATTTTGGACGTTGTTTAGTCGTATCTCTATATATTTATCAAACTGTTTGCTGAAATATTTTGATATTACGTAAGCGAGTTATTATAGGTAAGCATTATAAAAGAAAGTAATAATTGTTTATTAAACCCTGAATGCATGCAAATGTTACTTTTTGTCTAGAACCTTAATTGTCACTGGGACTCGTGTCTGTGTTATCTGCCTCAGCCTTTGGCTTCGGCAGATAACACAGACCTCGGTTTTGATAATTCATGATATCATGCTCAACCTCATCCAATAATTGTTTATTAAACCCTGAATGCATGCAAATGTTACTTTTTGTCTACAACGATAATTGTCACTGGGATTCGAAATAATTGCACTCTTAGCACAGCAGGCCATGCACAGTTTCAAACGTTTTACACAACAAGTACGTTCTCTAAGAATACATTCCACTTGAAACTGGCGTTAAAACTAGCCTTGATCGCTCTAAAAAGAACGGAAACCAACAAGCTACCGATACTCAAACCGCAGCCATTTTTCTGTTCTTCTCGGAAGTGCTTTTTTCACGAGAGCCAATGATAGTCTCAAAAATGCGTCACGTGCCATATCGCGCGACTCATGCGCAGACATTTTTCGCCAGTGAAGTACTCGTCGTCGTCCTCGAATTCCACTCTGCACGTCGCTATTCATAAATAGAGGCAACAACAACCAACCTCGGTTGTCACCTGCTGAAATGTTTTTTTTTTTTTTTAATAAAATTGAAAGAATGAGTGTTTAATCCAATTAGATATCCTTGAGTCTATAGAAGATATCACAATATTTTAACGGGTGTCTTAAAGCCCACCTTTACATACTGGCTGCTGTCCTGTCCAAGTACCATTTTGCTGACACATGCGTTCTTCTGAGCCCCATAATTCATAACCCAAGTCACAATCAAAATACACCTTGCGGTTCACAGAATATTGCATTCCTACTTTTCGACCGTTTTTCGGTGTTCCTGGGTCTCCACAGCCTCCCTCTTAGAAAAATAACATACATTCAATCAGGAAATAAGCGAAATACACTTAGCCAAATATTTATTTTTCGCACAATCTCTCAGCCGCTGACATTATCAGCCAACATACCAGCCGCCAGAAGGGCTTTTTAAATAAATATACAAATAGATAAAACACTTTAATTTATAATTAATATAATATACAGTAAATAATAGGTATAAAATACTTAAATACT
>NC_090884.1:42763363-42768363 GCF_036669925.1 Montipora capricornis
CTAATGGGGAAAAGATACTTAACAATGTTAATGTAGTTGTGTGAAGACAAGTTAAAAGGAAAAACAGCTCACTTCCTGTTGCCGTGCGTGTCTCATTAACATCGCGTGCTTGAGCTCCCTATAAGTCAAAAACCAATTTCAGCTTTTGAGTTATTATCACAAACCTTTCTGTACGCAGCTATAACCGCAATCTCCATCACAAAGACACTCATCTGCAGGATTATCACAGCCAGTTTCTGGATTACAACTTTTCGCGCACCTCCGACTTGGTTGTCGAGTGGTTCGTTGGCAATCTGTTTGTCCTAATAGAAACAAAACTATTCCCTCATTTAGTGGTTTGTAATCAATCTCTGAAGACACAAATAACAATGGAGTAATTCGCATATTCTAGTGGGACGAACGACTGAAAGGAGCTGATGAGAGTAACTGTGTTCTTTGTGTCAACATGGCGTAACCTATGATAACGTGGAAATTACCTTTCCAAAATGTTAATAGGTGAAATGGTAAACATGTACTTCCTCGCCACCCATTTTGATAAATCAATTTCCCTTTTTCTATTTTGTTTTCTATCTTGTCTGTCTTTTTCTGTTTTTAAACAGACCATTCTCTCAAGTGGCATTTTTCATATACCGTAAGATCGGTTAAGATTAAAGGGTGCATACTGCGTTCGCAGTGTGTGACGTTGAGTCACCAAGTGCTGCTTCCGGTTCAATACCTCTGGTAGGCTTGCGACAACAGTCCTGAACAGCTGTTATTTGTATTTCTTTCCAACAAGATTTGTCTTTGATTTTATGCTTTATAGCTGCTCTAAACTAACTGATTCCACTTAGGGTCAAACTTTAAGGAATCTGTTTTACAGGAAGGATAAAAAATATAGTAACTGATCTACATAAACAAAAAATAGAAAAAGTTACTCATCTTCACTCCACGAAAAGATTTCATCAAGTGATGAACAAATCTCTCAAATGCGAAAGAAAAAGTTCAATTTCGAGGTGAAAAGACTAGTCTACATCGACGCAAAGTAAAAGTTATCGACATCAGCGATTTTTAGACACCTTGCTGTGGACAAAAACATAATTAGAACTATGAATCTCCTTCCAAGCCGGGACTGAACTAGACAGCCGCGTAACGGTAGCTCCCCTCGCTTTAGTCTTACCTTTCGCCGAAAGGAACATTAGCCATACCAAATAAGAAGTTAATAGAATCCTCATCCTGTCTGTCAGCTGATTACAATGTTCAAAATGCGACAAAGAAAGGAATCATGGCTTATAAACAACTTCGTTGCTTTTTTGTGATTCCAGAGGAGACGACAGTTCTGTCGCTATCATGTTTCATCTACTACGCGAGGGCTATCATGAAGGTGATGACAATCATGAAATACATCTATAATCACATGTTAGCACCATATGACATTTATTCTTTCAATTTATCTTCCATTGTTCCCCGAGGGAAGACCATAAATAACAATGACCAGAACCAGTTGCTGACCAGCGGTTTCGTTAAAACAATGGTTTGCTGGGGGTGCTCAGTCTCGCGGGCTCAGAAAACCTGGTTGTGGTCATTTTTAGCGGAGCTTAGGCGCACACCAGAAGAGCATCATGGGTAAAAAAATTGGGAAATCTATCGATGCGTAAAATTTTGATTATGACGTCAGCGTACGCACGCCCGTACAGACTGTCGGCGTGGCGGTGGGGAGGCAGGACAGCGTCTGGGGACGGGAGTGTTAATGCAATTTTCCTCGGTGGGAAATGGTGTGGAAGCGTTGCATTTGGCAACCCGCGTTTTTGTGGCGGGAAATCATATTAGTGATGAGCAACGGGATAGAGAGCAGGAAAGAGCTCGAGAGAAGTGGCGACGAAATTTGAGAAATTCAACCGAAAAAACTGCTCGAGAGAAGTCAAGGAAGGAGGAGAAGAGAAGAATAACGCTGACCCCTCACCCCTCCCTCACCTACGCGACCCCAAAATTTACATATTTACGGTTTATGGTTTATGGTTTAGGATTTATATACCGCGCATATCACAAAGTATCAGGGTGGTTTACAATTCTTTCTCTGGATTGAGATAGGACGTAAGCTTGTTAAGAAAAACGACATTGATTGTGCTGACCTGTTACACTTCAGTCTTAAAGTTTGTCTTCAGTAGCGATCTGCACACGAACGCGAACCGCGTAGGAAACTACAGCTGTTTACCTGAACATATCACATCTCTTCCACTCCACTTTTTGTCCGATGTGCACATTCTTGTCTTTGTTCCCTGCAGTTCATAACCTTCGTCGCATTCATATGTAATAGAACTTTGAAAGGTCGTTTCGTTACCAACAAACCTGCCATTTTCAGGTTTTTGTGGAATACCACAGTCTACAACTAAAAAAGAGAAAATAACCGACTTTTTGAGGGGTACTTTTGATTTCAACGAACGAAATCTTTTGTGCCACAGATGAAAGTTAAGAACATTAGCGACTGTCAGTTAGGAGAACGGGAACGACTACGAGTATAATATGTTTACTGTACTGAGCACGCGCATTAGGTTGAAAGAATGAAAAATTTCGAATTGCGCGTGCTCAGAACTGAGACGTCGTACTCGTCGTCGTCCTCGCATTCCACTCTGAACGTCGCTATTCATAAATAGAGGCAACAACAACCAACCTTGGTTGTCACCTGCTGAAATTTTTTCCTTTTAAATAAAATTGAAAGATTTAGTGTTTAATCCAATTAGATATCCTTGAGTCTATAGAAGATATCACAATATTTTAACGGGTGCCTTAAAGCCCACCTTTACATACTGGCTGCTGTCCTGTCCAAGTACCATTTTGCTGACACATGCGTTCTTCTGAGCCCCATAATTCATAACCCAAGTCACAATCAAAATACACCTTGCGGTTCACAGAATATTGCATTCCTACTTTTCGACCGTTTTTCGGTGTTCCCGGGTCTCCACAGCCTCCCTCTTAGAAAAATAAGATACATTCAATCAGGATATAAGCGAAATACACTTAGCTAAATATTTATTTTTCGCACAATCTCTCAGCCGCTGACATTATCAGCCAACATACCAGCCGCCAGAAGGGCTTTTTAAATAAATATACAAATAGATAAAACACTTTAATTTATAATTAATATAATATAGAGTAAATAATAGGTATAAAATACTTAAATACTTAAAAGCTATTTGAAATACTATCAATGTTCGCATAAAATACATGCATAGCAGTCGCCGGTCTCAAATGGCGTTAAGACCATTTTACGAATAACTCCTTTAAAGATAGCAAGTGACGAGTATTCTCTTACTTTCTTAGACAGTTTTGCCTATAGGTATGGTCCCACGTACCGTATATACTGTTCTCCGACTCTACCCGTATAACACTTGGTAATTGAGAAGCAGAATTTTGCTAAATTAGATCGCTTATTGCTTTGGCGAAACAGATCACACAGATAACTAGACGCAATAAGGTGCTTTATTTTGTACATCAGTATTAGTGCTTCCTGTAGTCTTCTGTTGTTCAGAGATGGTAGATTTGCCTTAACCAATAGCTGCTCTTGTTGCGGTAGACAATGCGTAAAGCTTTCAACTGCACATGTTCGAGTTTCCTTGTGTCTGATGCCTTGGCGAAATATGCCACATTGTTTCACATACATTAAGTGTGGTAAGATTGAAGATCTGTGGATTTCTAAATTAAACTCTTTCGCGCGGACGAAAAAGGTTGGCAAGGAACGAAATTCAGCTCCAAAGATGGACTGGACAAGAATCTGCCAACAGCGTGGAAAGCAAGTCAGCAGCACTGCGAGTTCACGTTTAGGGGACCTCTAAAGAGTGAAAGCGGGGAGGAGAAGTGCAATTATTTTAAAGTTTGCATGGCGTGGCGATAAAGGCCGAGACTATTCAGAAGTTGCAGCTGGTGAGGGTATCACTACGACAAAACCAAATGTCCTGCATAGGGACAAAAGTTTCAAGAGTCAAACGCTGAACCATTTTGCCAGTGTTTGAAGCCACTCAGTTGTGAGAAGATCAATTCGTTCGGCTCATGCATGTGGCCCAGTGAAAGCGCATGATGAAATAAATGTATATATTTGAAATGAAATGCTTGTTTTTTCCGTCTATAACCTGCATTTCAAATATATGCTTTTATTTCATCGAGTCCTTCCACATGAGCACCTGAGACCAACAAATTGACCTACTCCCAACTGAGTGGCTTCCTGGCTCAATTGCTACCAGAGCATTGCACCGGCCGGCGTCGAAGGGGTCGTGGTTTGAATCCCGTTAAGCCGCAAGAATTATCTAGGTTTCCGGCTGTAAGAGACAATTGCTTAAAAATTGTCCAGTTTCGTGCAAGGATCACTCTACCTTCCCTCCATAAATACGCCATCTGCTATGCTTCTAATGCCAACAAATGTTGAGTTGCTGAACCCCAAAGTTGTCAGCAAATTTACAGAAGAGAAAAGAGATCAGAAAACGAAATTCTATTACAATGAACACAATGGTAAGGAATCAAGTGAAGCTATGATCCTCGGAGTTATGAACGCAATTTAAGCAATTCCGTAGAGAAGCCTGAAAAATTTAGGACTTTCCCGTTGAAGTCCTGAATTTTTCAGGCTTCTCTACGCAATTGCTAAATTTTCATTCATGACTGCGAAGATCATAGCTTCACTTGATTTCATATCCGCAGTTCAAAACATGATTCATTTCATATATCATTTCATTCGTTTAATACTAAGGAGTTACTTCCCTTTAAAAAAGGTGAAAAATAGTAGGGATCTCTGCTACGATGGTAATCAACCATCTCACACCAAGATCTTCATTCAATTTTTGAGACACCTGACGGTGGGTTATACCAAAGAAACCGTCGACACCTGAGCACAAAGGCCTCTCAAACAAAGACCAAAGACACTGCAAAAGGTCAGACCCCACAAGATGCGGACAAAAACAACCCAGCTACTGCAACCAGCACCCAAAAACAGAGCCTCATTCAAGCAAGAACTGCCGCTGACGATGATCCTAACT
>NC_090884.1:42775863-42788363 GCF_036669925.1 Montipora capricornis
AGGACTCTCTTCTTACGTGACTCAGGGGAAAGAGAATAAAACTTGAGTTTTGAAATAAAAATATTCTAATCAGGCAACTTAATTGTAGTGTTTGAGCATTACATGAAAATACCGATTCATGGATGTACCATGTATGAAATACCCGTTAATGTGAGCAAGAATACCGTTGACAAAAAGGCTGAGGATTCTCCACGGACGTCAGACTATCCTCGTACGCAGGCTATGAAACTAAAGGAATGTTACGCTGACAAGTCAAGGAGAGGATATCGCAACAGCCCGAAAACACGTGAACTGTTCAAATGAAGTGAAGCACTTGGCCCATAAACAAGCGAACGACGACATGAATTACTTCAAGCCCGAAAACATACAGACTGCGCAATTGAATCGTATCATCGCCCATCAACATGCAAACCGAGGGAATAAAATTTAGCCAGATAACATGAAACCAGCCATATTCAATTGCACCTGAGGCCATTAACATGCAAAGTGACCAATTGGATGGTACTTTGGCCTAAAAACATGCGACACGTTCAAAAAAACATTTTTGTCCAACAACCACCCTTCATACGAACGCGCCTCACTAGTCCTTTAGTAGTATTGCTTGTTTATAATTATCCTGATTATGTAGTGTACAATTTCACAAACAATAAACATAACATAAACTCTAGGTAATGAACCATAATATCTTCGAAAGAGTGCAATACTCTTATCTGAGTGAGAACTTTGGCTAGATTTTATATGAATTTTAACGAATATCGTACAAGTGAAAGTTGCTTAAAATTTGATGTTTAGACAAAGTGTTCACTGGCCGGTTGAACTCTTCGTTTGATAACTTAAACATTCACAGCTGTTTTCTTCCTACGGGTCACGATGAAAAATATCTGTGAGATACGACGTACATGCATTAATCCCACTTAATGGACGCTTTATCTAAAAATAGCTGTGCGATTTCAGAGTTTAATTATAAATTGCAACTCAGCCGGCGATGAAGGAAGCGCAATGGTTAGCGCAACTTTCGATAATGATCTAGGTGATCAAGGCGATGGGAGCTTTTGAAGCGAATTTATGGCTGTGTCCCCCCTACCCGACGTGACTTCCATGCGAAACAAACAGAGACCACTTCATTCCACGGGTTACGGAACCTTTTTTTGCGACTACAAACAAGAAGAACATACTACGCGGTCCGCCTTACAGGCATACAACGCCATTATCCAGTTAAGCAATAGGGGACGTTTTCCGTGTTTCCATAGCCTCATCTAAACACAAGGGGGAGTTGGGAGAATTGGAGACAGTTATGCAAACCCAAGACGCAGTCGAGGGTTGCATTAATGTCGAGAATTCTCCCAACTCCCTCCCACGGAAAAAAAAATTCTCTGTTGCTTTTATAACATATTTGTCAAAGATAATTCAACAAATGAAGGAAAATGCTGGGTTTTTTACTTCAAAATTGGAGACGCTTACCTTCAATCTTTCCCCATTTTTAATATTAAGAACTGAGTTATACTTTGCCTTGTGCGACGCAACCTAACTTACACGTGATTCATACTTCCAGCCAATAAAATCCCTTAGGTTTGGCAAAGGGTATGGGATACGGGAAAGTTAAAAAAATACCAAAATTTGTGACTACGATGAAAACATACCATCGACCGAAATGTCAACGTGGAACGCTTTTGATTGGGAAATCCGGATTTAGATCTTAAAATCTGGATCTTCGGATTTCCAATCGAACTCAAAATCTGAAAACGGATTTTGTCGTAGATTCACTAATTGGAAATCCATGTCGGGAAAGGATTTTAATTAACAAAATCCTTTGCGAAATCCGTTTTCGGATTTTGTGTTCAATTGGAAATCCGACAATCCAGATCCGGATTTCCCAATCGAAAGCAACCTAAATTAAAAGTAAATACAGTAGTTTTTTAGCGGTTTCCTTTCCGAAAAGTTGATTGAATTCGACATGCACATAAACATTCCCACGCCGTCACTGTAGTTATTTAAGTGTTTATTTACATTAGCCATAAAAACGGTGTAACCACCTGTCATATCACTTTCAATAATGCGTTCGCATATTTGTTGATTCTGAACGCGTCCGTTACAACTTTCATTCCTCTTCCCAAGCCTCCCTCGGTCATTTTTATTTGTTTGCGTGACAAAACACGACTGCCTCCAGAAAAGCGGCCAGCTTGACTGATTTATGAAGGAACTGATCGTAATCTGTGACGGTAGCAGATGACATTGCACAGGGGCACCCAACGAATCTGTTCCTCACATTATCTGTTCCCCAGAGGAATCTTGCTGGCTGGCAAAAATACAGGTGTTTCGATGAGCTGGCTGGGAAATTTTGTTATTGATAGAGGTTTTGCCTGGGAATTGCTGACTTTTTCTAGCATTTCAACCCGAGCTGGCTGTAGAAACTCTGAAGACTGAGGACGACTGAAAAAAAAAAAAAAAAAAGAACCCCTTCCCTCTCCCAGAGAGTAGTCACAAACATACGACGGCTGGTCAGAGTGATTGCGCTTGCGGAAAAAAACCTGTTTTGTCCCGGTTTTGTCGCTTTTGTTCGGTCGTTTTGGATCGAGGGATTTGAAAGTGCACGGAATTCCTGGCTGGGAAATAAATTTGATCAGCTGGCTGGGAAACCAACCAATTTTATCTAGCTGGCTGGGAAATTTCTTATGTGTCTTGCTGGGAAAAAGGAACAGATAATGTTTTCCCAGCAACACTGAAAAACACCTGAAAATGCCTTAATAACATTTATTTTCATTAACTGGGGTATAATAATACATTTTACAACAAATTGGTCGTTGGGTGCCCCTGATTGCAGCTTTGCAGCATTTTCAATTCACTATATATCCATTTTTCGCGCATGATTTCAACTAGAAAAAGTCCCATTGCCGAGTGCTGTACGTAATTTTATGAATGATATATCTTTTTGACTAAACAGACAGCAAAGTCTTTAGCCTTGTCAAATTCTCTAAACCCTGATTTCTAGAAAACTGAACCGACAAATATCATCCGGCCCCTGGGAGTAGTACTCCATTCATTGGACAACCGATGCTTGTTTGTTTGTTTGTTTGTTTGTTGTTCCAGTCCAAAAAAGACTTATTACGTTGGGGAAAATCAGATGACAAACAATAGGTTATTGTGACCAAAACAAGTGCGTTCAAATCAAAATAACGCGGCTGGCATGTTACCAAATTATGTACTATGACTTATTGGTTAAAAGTACTTCTAAAGTACAATATTACAATGCTTCAGCGAATTTTATCATTCGTCTCTCAAATAAACCCTTGGATAATTGTAAAGAACGAACTCTTTGAGATTGAGGCTTTCAGGCTTTTACTCTTTGAAGCTGAGTTTCAAATATGTTTACCTTTCTCCACGCAGCTGTAACCACAACTTCCATCGCAAAGACACGCGTACTTATCCGAGCCGCATCCACTCTCCGGGGAACATTCTAGGGTGCACTTTGTCCGTGCAGGACGTATTGTCCTCCTGCAAGCATGAGTTCCTTAAAACAGCGAACCCAAGAATATAAGTACCATATACAGCGGTTGACATTTAGCACCCTCAGTTCTCTGGCCATATTGGATATTATTTTACGTATCTGGCTTGAGAGAGCAACGCTATCGGTTGAGCAAGAGAGAACTGGATAGGATCATGCAAGTCCATTCGTAGACCCAGCCAAAGGTGATTCACTGGCACACTGACTTGAGGTGCGTTTTTTTGGAAAATCTAAAAACGGATTTGTGATTCAGATCAATGGATTCTTCAGAGTCAAAAAATGACCGCAAAATCCGAAAAAGGATTATTTAACATAACAACGCAAACAAACAAACCCATAGTTGCGTGCAATTTCAAAAAAAAATAAAATAAAATAGGGGTTAACTGGTTTGTTTTGGGGAAATTCTTTAATGAAAATGCCACCAGAAAAAAGTAGTTTAGCGATCGATAAAAAGAAATGGCGAAAAATATGCGTACTAAACGGTACAAATCGATTACAGAGGATATTTTTGCAGTTTACTTTTTAGTTGTAGGAAATGTGCTAAGAATAATATTGCTGCGAAAAACTTTAAGAGTAATTTCTGGTGTGAAATTTTCAGGAAACCTTACTATTTTCGACCTACTCGTGTCTTCGATCGTACAGTAAAACTGAGAAAACCATTTGGGCAGAACTCTCATGTACGGTAGCTGTTGTGTATCAATTTTGCATTGAAAACCGCTTGTCAAAAGTACGCTTTTCAAATCTTTTCCCATAAAAACACTTAAGTGATGAATGTCAAGAATCCGGATTTAGATTTGATCCAAAGTATCCTCCTGAGGAGTGGATACTTTGGATTCATGATCCGTTTTTGGATTTCGCCAAAAAAGAAAACGAAAAACTGTTTTTGGATTCAAGAATCCGTTTTCGGGTTTTCCCAAAAAAACACACCCTACAAATTGCAAAGAGAAGCTTTACCTTCACATTCAAAAGGGAACTGAGTCCATCGCCCGCTAATGCAGATCCTTATGGGGTTACCACCTGGTACTTCTTTAAATCCTTTCTTACACGCCAAAGTGATTGTCTCGCCAGTCCTGTAATTTCGGTTGTAGTTCTCGGGCTTTGCAATGTAAGTCGTAAATGGGATTTCTGGCGTCGAACACATCTCCACTTTAAAGACATTACCTAACCGAAGTAAAAACAATGAATAAAGAGTTTATAAACAAAACAATACATATTTATACAAACAGGTAAGTATATTTATAGAGACGGACTAGATCGAACAATCATTAGGCAACTACCTGCCAAGGATGACGAATGCCATTAAAGGGTATATAAGTCTGTAAGTTGAGAACCATCTTTCTATTGTTAGAAATAAAAGAGCTATTGGCTCTATGTAATGATGAATCCAAGTTCGAGTGAGGCCTAACACTACTGTGAAGTTTTTGTACCCAATTAATCCATCAGGGATCAACCCTAGTATTGGAATTGGGCCCACACAAGGACAGAGAAAAACTCTGACCAGGGTGGGATTTGAACCCACGACCTTCGGATTAGATCACTGCTGATAGCAGCGGTGATCTAATCCTTCGGATTAGAGCATCATTCGGATTAGAGTCCCGCTGATAGCAGCGGTGATCTAATCCGAAGGTCGTGGGTTCAAATCCCACCCTGGTCAGAGTTTTTCTCTGTCCTTGTGAGGGCCCAATTCCAATACTAGGGTTGATCCCTGATGGAATAATTGGGTACAAAAACTTCACAGTAGTGTTAGGCCTCACTCGAACTTGGGATCATTACTCCAAATGCTACTGAAGGACAACAACTAGCGATTATCTATGTAATGAATTAGGCAATGACTGATTTTAACAGAAATAACGAATTAAGTCATGCAAATTTGAACGAAATGTATTAGCGCACTAAAAAAATGTTTACACAAAGAGTAAATTCCCTGCAGAAGGATCCAAAAGAATGTACCAACTCGGATACCAAGGACTAAAAATTTGGTCTAAGGCAGCGTTTACACGGAAGCGGCTTCATTTGCAATCGACTCGCTTTCGGTGCGGTTAAAGCTTAATTTCGCTTACACGGCGCATGTCGAGTTCTTTATTGCCGGAAATGTCGCGTTGTTTTGAAAACGCTGGCAAAAGTAAAGCGTTTTGGAAACGCTACAGTCTCGGGTGTCGTATAAACTCGGACGAAACCGAATCGATTTGAATACGGTAACCGTTGTTGTTTTGATGCCAAATTTGACTTGATAGCGGGGATATAGCTCAGTCGCAGTGCAACTCTCACATATGTCATCACTACTTGGGTTTATATGGCATGCTTCGTTTCTTTTTTATCGCGTATTTTTTCCACCTAATATGAAGAAAATCCTTCAGTTTAAAGGACCCTAGTCAGCCACGCCCATATTTTTGTTGACATACGGGAGTTTTGGTGTTGTATTATTCTTGGGACTTAACCAAACCAAAAGTAATCGTGAGAAAATGCGAGTTATTTTTTATGGGCTCAGTTATATTTATTTAACAGGTTTAAACACACGAGCAATCGAATGGCTGAACTCAAGTTTAAAGTATTCAAGTGGTTTCTGATCGAAACACGTAATGAACTTCTCGATGAACGGTTAAAATGCAAAGGAAAAATGAAGTAATTGTTAAGGCGCGAGTACAATAGATGAGAAGCACAGTGTAATCACAGTGTATGATGCTGTAAATAAAAGTTCAAAAATGTGCAAGTTGACTTTCACCGGGTGGACTGGTTAAGTAATATTGAAACGCAATACTAGCTATAATCGGGAAAATCGGAGAATCGTATTGAACTTAGAGAATTGGAATAATGGTAGAATCGGAAGAATCGTATACTGAATCGGGAAATCGGAGAATAGCATCTTACCTTTCGCCGAAAGGAACATTAGCCATACCAAATAAGAAGTCAATAGAATCCTCATCCTGTCTGTCAGCTGATTACAATGTTCAAAATGCGACAAAGAAAGGAGTAATGGCTTATAAACAACTACGTCGCTTTTTTTGTGATTCCAGAGAAGATGACAGTTCTGTCGCTATCATGTTTCATCTTCAAGGCGAGGGCTATCATGAAGGTGATGAAAATCATGACACACATCAAAGTCACATGTTATCACAAGATGACATTTATTCTTTCAATTTATCTTCCATTGTTGTTGTTGTTGTTGTAGAACTGACTTACGGATGAAAAGTAGGAAACGTCCCGGTAATATAATAAAACTGGTCACAGCAGTAAACTTCGACAAACCTTTGTAGCAAAGGGGATTAGGAAAGTTCTCTACGGTATAGGTTCTGCAGATAATCGTTGAAATTCTTCAATTTAGCTCTTCTCCTTGGCGGTCTGAGCAACGTTACTACAGGCTACTACACTAACATTGAACTCTAGACACAACGCTCTGGTTGTACACAGGGACTAGAGTTCGTGGCTCGGCCCGGCGCACGACGTAACCTAACCTTGTTCTCAGGTCCTTGTCCACTGAACCAAACGACACGTTGGTAGCAAGGAAATGACGCACATTTACATATCTTTTGATAGTGTTTGTATCTCAAGGCCAGGCTTATTTCATTGCAGTTTTCTTACTATCTTGGCTCATTCAGCTCGCGAGCAATGAGAGAAGTCAGATAGCAACTGGAGTGATGGTCAATAGGGATGATTTGTTTTCAAAATATTTTCACGGCTTAAAACACTCCTTTCCATTATATTTTTTTTTTTTGTGTGTTCTGAGCTCCTGCATCCGGCTTAAACATTATTTCGTTAGAATGCAATGTGATACATGGTCAATTTCCTGCTAGCAGAAGACCTACAAGACGGCTTCGTTTGCGCACAAGAAACAGTTGATTTTAGAGTCGAATATCAAAGTCAATGGACTGAAAAAAGAACATGTCGTCACTCCCGTAGAGTTTATTTCTAACTAAACGGCACTCACGCATGATGTTTTCTAAAGGGTCTCAATATTAATGGCGTTACGCTTACGCCCAGAAATGAACATAAGAAAATAGAATTTTGACATCCAAACACGAAGTGTCGCTTTAAGTCTAAGCCTTTGCTACCTTTCAACAATAAGGAAAGAGTAAATCAAGGTTAGCGTTATTAAAATCCGCTTGCATCTAATTAGGGGCATTTCAGGACATATCTGTGGTGTTAACCTTAAAGGAGAACTGAAGGCTAGAAAATCAAATTTTTTTGTGTCTTATTATTATCGAAATATAACGTCCTTTACCTAAACAAACAGGAAAAATCCTTTTTCATCTTGAAAGGCCTTGAATTTGCCCAAAATCTTTGGTTGTTTTTCCAATTTGAACGCCCGCCATTTTGTTTGCTTTTCCTTCCGGTTACTTCCAAAAAAGGAATGTCAGCCGCCATGTTGTGACGTCATTGCGCACAAGCAAGCAGCTGGTTTTCACTGAAATCTTCTGTTATCGTTAAGTCTCAACATAGTACTCCGCTTTCTTCGTCGTTAATACACGTAAGTTTATGGCAGAACTTGAACCACGTTTTTTCGATCCAATGCGAGAAAGTTCAGGATCGGAGGAAGAGGAAGCAACCGAAAGGGAAGACTCAAGATGGGGAAATACGACTTGGTGCAGCTGTGATTTTTGCTTGAACTGGGAGGCCGGGACAGCAAGAAAAGGAATGCATCTGCTGCCGCGAGATAGAGGAGCTATGAACAAATCTCAGGTGAATTGATTGTATTCAAAAGGCAATTAAAACAACTTGATTACTAAGAGATTCTGTTGGCTGCTTTTGTTTTGTCTGTCATTTCGATTCAATTTGAGAAACTATTCGTTGTGTAACGCAGCATTCTAGCTTTTCGACCGTGTTTACAAAGAAAAGTGCTATAAACTGCCATCGCGGGTCTGAGTGCTGCGATTAATGAACAACATGTATGTAAACACATAAGCTCTGTTCGTAGTTTTGCGAATTTTCAAACTTCAATTAAACATCTTTTTGATCGTTGTCGAGTTTATAAAACCCAGCCTGAAGTGCGAATTCCAATCACGAAATAACGTGTCCCAGTTGCTTGCAAAAACAACCTTTCGGTTCATTTCTCCGGCGCTTGGTTTGCCACTGAAATCTCCCGACTAAAGAAAACATAACTTACTCACTGGGCATAAATGGAATCGATGGAGTCGCAAAGTTATTCATCATTTCATCAATTACATGCAATTGTCGCATCGACTGCTGTGGCCAAGACACCTTCAAAACAGGAGGGTTCGAAATGATCCGAACAGATGTGACAGGGCTGGATATTTGGCTAGTTTTTTCTTCTAAATTCGGATGATCCATTCTTCGAGAAGGACTCCATTTTAAAGAGGGAAACGATGAGAGTTCTACTAGAACAGCCCACAATAGCGCCCTGAACCATTTTTCAAGTTTCCCGCGTTCAAGCAAGTGAGCGCAATGACGTCACGCATAGCGCCCAAGCCTGCTATAGTACAGCCAAAATGGCGGACTTCCATCGAGTGACCAATACGGATCTTTCTGGCCTCATAAAAACGTCAAAATGTAAGGAACCCCTCAAATACTCGAATATTTCCTTTAACCAAGTCAGGCACGACAAACTCGGCGAAGGAAAAAATATTTCATTTTTATCTTCAGTTCTCCTTTAAGTCATGAGACATAAAAAAAGAGATAACCGCTAGGCTTGAAAATGGCAAAAAAAGTAGTAGTTAGCCGTTAAAAAAGAAAAAAAAAACATTTAGCGTAATTTTTGTTTTTCTTTGAAAAATGGAATGGTGATTATTTCGAAATATAGACCTTATTCCAAAATGGCTGTCATTTAAATATTCTTTTGTTTTCATTCAAATTAGCCCTTGATGCCTCGTTCTTGAGCTGAAAATTCAAAAGAATATTTTGCCTTGAACGAGGCATCAAGTTCTAATTTGAATGAAAACAAAAGAATATCTAATTGGTGGCCATTTTGGAAAAAGGTGTACTGAAAAACTTCAGAGCACTCGACACCGTTTTACCTCTTTTGCTCTACTCTCTGACATTCCGTCCTGTTGGGCTTGTCTGACAAGACAAAACAAGTCCCAGATTACCGCCCAGTTGGAGGTCTTGACGTAAATGTAAGTCGCATTCAGTGGTGACCAATGACTTATTGCGTTCGACACTGGGAGAACGCAATTACTAATTGTGGGTATCCTGTGCATAGGGTGAGCTTTGGTAAGCTTTGATTTTTCAGCCCCATCTTGAATTACGTCATCCGTGCATGCGCATCTCGGTTTTTACACGTCATACGCGGAATTCGTGACTTATTTGCACTGACACGCTGATTTTTGGCAAGGGACATTTTTTGTAGTAATCTCTCAGATAATTACTCGGAATTTAGTTTTCTGTGCAGCAAATGGACAATAGAATTACGAGGCGGTGATTTCATTCGTTAAAAGACAATGTACTACACCCCTTTGAGCAATACATTTGACCTCCCTCTGTGACCTCCCTCTGTGACAAAACAACTGCAACAATAACAAATAAATTAAATACAGCCGCGAAGGAGAAGATTTCCGATAGCGAGAGACTTGAAACAGCCTCTCGTCCTATAGAATTCGATGAAAATCCGATTTTAAAACTTGCAGTGGAGCAACCAAATGATGGGTTCTATGTTGGGGCTTCAGTGTTACTCATTTTATTTCGTTTGCTGATTCAAAGCCCAACTTCCACTAGAGGGCAAATGACGCAATGCGATGCAGCTAAAACATGTGAAAATGCTGGATTCAGCCTTCTGGAATGTTATGAATGACATATTTACCCTAATCTTGCCTGTTGACCGCATGACGAAATCGCCAGTACAGAACTTCAGCGGTATGTTAATCTGGAACCTTTGCAGCTGGATACCGGTATTAAGACTTAATTACAAGAATAGTTTTTCACATGTTTTCTGTGTTGCTACACTAGTGTTTCATCCGCCTTTGCCCCACCGGCTGCTTTCACTTGAAACCAGTTTATCTGATGTCACGCTACATGCTAAAAAATAGACATAAGGCTCTCGTTATTTCCATTCCAACAACCTGTTCCAAAACATACTATTCCTAATTAGCTGTGTCACCTGTTGAGGGGAAAGGACAAAGCATAGACCTCCCTTTTGGACCGGGTCCTATTTATTATTATTATTATTATTATTATTATTATTATTATTATTATTATTATTATTATTATTATTATTATTATTATTATTATTTTTTTTTTTTTTTTTTTTTTTAAGTTTTTTTGTAATTTAGTTATTTATTATTATTATTTTTGCTAAAAAGTGTCCCAAAGCATATTAATGAGCTTTTTAACCTCAGATAGGACAATTTCGTGACAAAGGGGATGAGTTCACTTTGTGACAATGTTTAGACTAGGTATCAGTTACAAATTGTTTCATTTTGTCATTACTAACAATGATAACAGTACCCAAAGAGAACAATAACCATGTCTGTTCATTTATCACTGGTATTTTATTGTTATAAAATATGTTAATGTTTATATATATTGTTCATGTTGGGGCTGGCTAATTTGGGAGTCCATTGTTGGATACATCAGATGAACTTTATTAGGGCTTACACTAATTTGTAAAACGAAAGAAAAGGAATAGAAATACAGAAAAAATCCTAAACATTCTTTAAGCTAAGCTTAGGCCTAAACAAAAGTTTTTAGGCCTAATGTTAGCGTTGGTAAATGGTTAGGGTTGTACCTGCCCGGAAATTTTTGATCCATTTTGCGAAGCGGATCGAAATTTTCGAGGCAGGTACAACCCTAGTAAGTGTAAGTCCTTTCTTGAATAATATATAAAAAAGTTCTGTCCTGTTCTGGAAAAAAGTTAATCAATTTTATGTCCATGAAATTAAGAAAGATAAACTTATATTTAAAAAAGATTAATTTGTTAATTATAATATTACCAGTATAATAAATTGAATAAATGTATGATGTAGTAAGCTATTTTACAAGGATAATTTCATTTCATTATACTGTCTTGATCAGATTGATTGATTATAAAACCATATTTCATAAATTAAATAGATTTTCACAATGGGAAATGATGTGGGTTGGTGTCTTTGATCCCATTCACGGGTTCAGTAAAATCCAAATGGCCCCTTCCATTTTAGCCTGTGCACCGCTGTCCACTCTCCGAACAAAAATCTGAGAGGAGCGTCTGTGATTTACCGTTGTTAATCGTGTTCAATACCGCGGGATTTTTCCTGGAATGTATGGAAAATGTTTGATTGGGTATTACCCCTCTATCATTACATCATTGAAACAACGAGTTTTAATTGGCTTTCATTTTTGTTTCTCCCCATCAACACGGTGGGAGATTTCACGATGAGTTCGTGTGTACTTTGTGCATGGTAAAAGATACGAATAAAAATTTTTTTGATGTTCAAAGCGGTTTTTCTTTTAAAGTACGAGCGGAATTGTTATCTATGGAGTGTAAAGTGGAAATCGATTCTACATACATTTGTAGGAATTGAAAGCGCTCCTGACAAATCTTCACGAGGTGAATATTGCACGATTCAAAAGATTGCTCAGTTCAAAAAACGTCCCAGGCTATCCCCTTACCAGTCAATATAATCTCAATGCCTTGCTCGGACCAGCCTAGCTATTCTCAAGAACAATCTATAGAGCGTTTTGCCCTGGAAGACTTGAGATGTGTACATATCGAGGAAAATATAAACAGCTCATTGGCAACGATCGGGGTTGCTCTGAAGATCAGAGCCGTACCCGGTTGGAAGACTTGCAAAGGTATGCTTTCCTTTAAAGAGTACTTCTGTGCTATAAATCTAAGGAATTTTAAAACTATCAGACACTCTTCAATGCACTTTTGGAATCTGCCTCATTTACCACCGTTTTGGAAATTTAGCTCCAAAGAAATATGATTTGGTCACCGTAAATCACTCATTAATTTTTGCAAAATTATTTCGAAACAAGATTACTAACGGTAAATTCGGAGAGTGGGCGTCTGTACACTGCCTACTTCCATTCTTCCCTGGAGCGCATAACATTTTATTTAAAGTTCAAG
>NC_090884.1:42795863-42813363 GCF_036669925.1 Montipora capricornis
TTCATGTTTGGATCAATTGACACCTGTCAAAACAAGGTATCCACTGACCAGTAACACGTGACCATATCCCGGGCTCAAGCTTAGAGCTCACCGAGGTCAGCTGTTTTTTAAAGTTGACGGCTGCCAGGTACTGGTTTTCGATTGGATTGCAGGCTCAATCCAGGTTAACCTACCTAAAAGGAAACGAGGCTTCATTTTCCCGCGCTTTCTGTGGGTCGACGCAGCTACACGGCCATACTACATCAACTATACTTCTTACACAGTCAATACCGGTGCGATGCTAATACCGGTGCGACGCTCTAACCAACTGAGCTATGAAGCCACTGACGTTGGGAGCTGGTCATTTGTGGGTTTCATTGTTCCCGTGAGGAATGAATCAATGATGGCGAGGTCACGGGTTGAAACCCCGTTGAAGTCCTGAATTTTTCAGGCTTCTTTACGCAATTGCAAAAATTGCGTTCATAACTGCGAGGATCATAGCTTCACTTGAATTCATATCCGCAGTTCATATATGATCCATTTCATATATCATTTCATCATTAATTATCTGTACTCTTTTGAACATTTGTTTGTCTGTTTTGCTCTAAAATGCGATCGAACAAGTGCCGGTATCGAACCCATTCTCCTTCATTGCTCGGTTATGGATCAAAGTATGATCACTTCTCCTGTCTTTGAAAGCCAATAAGAAAGTGAAATTTCAATCAAAAGGTTCTAAAACCAACACAAATACAAACAATGATTTGCTATTAGTCTCTCCCCACGGGGCTTTTCAGGACTAATTTTAACAATACTTTTGTGGGGGACTTCAGCCAGACTGCTTGTTACGCAGTTTACAATAAATTTTTATGGAAGTGAAAGATGCCCCCGTCCAGCTTAGTTTACACCACAACACCGGGGACTACGTCCCCTACTCTTATCGATCAGTGAGTGGGTTCTTTAACGTCCCATACTATTTAATTTCCAACAAGGGTTATGAGACGGGACCTCCAGTTTACAGTCCTTATCCGAGAAGACTTGAAAGTCTAACCATTTGCAGATGTAATTACAAAGGCAGCACATTCTCCTCAGTTATTTTAAGACCCTGAGTGTTAGTCCGGCCGGAGTCGAACTCACAACCTCCCGCATGACAGCCCGATGCTCAACCAACTGAGCCACCGGTGCGACGTCAAAGTTAAGACGATTTCGGAGAATAAGTAAAGTGGAAAAGTATGTTGAGGGGATAGGCACTTTAAGCAAAGACGACGGCTACGGAAACGAATCGAAAACGTCATTCCAAAATACATCTTAGCGCTATCGTAAATATTTCGTGGTTTTTTCGATTTGAGCCATTTTTCAATTTCCCGGTTGTCAAAGAGATTTGCCTTTGTCAAAGCACCGCAGAATTGAACCATAAAATTAGACAAACGTTCGAACAATAGAGAATTGAGAATGCTTTCTCAAAAGAAGCTAATGGCGTTTATCGCTTATAGGTTCTGCAGATATTCGGTGAAAACTCTTTGATTTACTAGTCTTCGCCTTGATGATTTGATCAGGATTTCTGACGAAGTGTAGCACACCTAATAGCGCATATGTTACTGTGACAGGCTACTACACTAATTCTAAATAAAATAACTGGTTGTACACAGAGAGGCTATCGTTGACCATGGGTTGTGGCCCTCGAACGGCATAATCAGACGGTCCTTTCGCACCACCAAACGAAACGGACCAACAGTTGATTTATTTTGCTTATGTTTGTGTCTCAAGGCCAGACTTACTTCACCATCGGTTGCTTTCTGTCTTGGCTAATTCCTGTCGCAGACAATGAAAAACTTTAGATAGCAATTGGAGAGGTGGTCAATAGGGATGATTTGAATTCAAAATCAGACGGTCCTTTCGCACCACCAAACGAAACGGACTAACAGTTGATTTATTTTGCTTATGTTTGTGTCTCAAGGCCAGACTTACTTCATCATCAGTTTCTTTCTGTCTTGGCTAATTCCTGTCGCAGACAATGAAAGACTTCAGATAGCAATTGGAGAGGTGGTCAATAGGGATGATTTGAATTCAAAATCAGACGGTTCTTTTGCACCACCAAACGAAACGGACCCACGGTTGATTTATTTTGCTTATGTTTGTGTCTCAGGGCCAGACTTACTTCATCATCGGTTTCTTTCTGTCTTGGCTGATTCCTGTCGCAGGCAATGAAAGACTTCAGATAGCAATTGGAGAGATGGTCAATAGGGATGATTTGAATTCAAAATACTTTTAGAGCTTGAAACACTCCTTTTTTGTTATTTTCTCTCCTCTTAGCTCCTGCATCCGGTTTTAACATTATCATTCGTTAGAATGCAATGTGATACATTGTCAAAATTTCCTGCTAGCAGAAGTTGGCTATTTGCACACAAGAAACCGTTGATTTTAGGGTCAAATACCAAATTCAATGGATTGAAGGAAATGTCATCGCTGCCATAGAGTTTATTTTCAACTAAGTCTAATAACAGCGCTCACGTTCCCTTAAGATCATACATGTATAATAGTTTCTGGAGGGTCTCAATGGGGTTAACCGGAAACGTAAAAAAAAAAAAAACAAATTAACCGTTGGGCTTGAAAACAACGACAAAAAATGTAGCCAGTTAGCCTTGAAAAAGATTAAAATAATTTTGCGCGCTTTTTTATTTTGAAAAGTGGAGTAGAGAGTATTTCCAAATAGTATTTAGAGACTTCATAGCAGTCGGCACTGTTTTACCTCCTTTGCTCTACTCTCTGACGTCTGAAAGACAATGAACGCCCAGTCGGAGGTCTTGACAAAATGTAATTCGCATCATGTGATGACTAATGACTTATTCCTTTCAATATATGTGTATGTACTCAGAGACCCTACTAACTAACACAGGGAATCCCAAAAATTGCTTCTTTTTAATCGAGAGACGTTTCTCTTCTTTTCCGTGTAAGTTAAACCATGACGGAAAAAAACAACTGTCAGCCGTGAAAAGGCAATTTTTGAACCGTTAGCCATGAAAGCTATCCTCCCATTGAGAGATTCGTTGACACTAGTTTCAATGCAGCCTCATGATCTGTAAAATAATCGTTGTGGATTGGTTATGCGTTTCTGTGGCGCTTTGTCGGGATCGATAAAGAGGATCGCCGAGTGACCAAGAAAATGGCTGCAAGAGCGTCCACTAAGGACTCAGGGTCCCCCTCCCCATCCCCCTATGAAAAGTATTCGACTTCTTAAAATGTCACGGGCCGTGATAAATTTAAAGCAAAGAGGCTTCTTTTTCAATGGAATGGAATAGCCGAGTACTAATATGTAGTTAGGTCTTGAGTAATATATCGATTTAGCCAAGCCTAAAAGCGTAGCTCCCGTGTTAACCTGGCTTGAGCCTGTGATCCAATCGAAAAACCAGTACCTGGTCAGTTGGCAACTTAAAAAATACAGCTGAGCACGATGAGCTTTAAACTTGAGCTCACGATATGGTCACGTAATATTGGTCAGCGGATATCTCTTCTTGACAGGTGTCAATTAACCAAACATGGATGTCCAGTATCAAAGATGTTCCCGCCAAAAACGATGGGTGGACGGTGCTCCCGTCATGTGTAACTAAATAGGGAGTTTAAGAAACGACAACGCCAGAAAGCAGCGATATTATTGGTTAAAAGAGGAAAAACTGATCGTGCTGCTCTTACGGCACGCATTTTTGTACATTTCTCTTCCGTACTCGTCAAAACAACAACGTAAAATGACCAATTTTCGGGTTTTGGCGACAACGTGGATAGACAACAGTGAATCTTCCCTTCTCTCTCTTTGCTTCAAATCCGTAGGTACCAATCTGGTTATGGCATACTTCGCTCATATTGTACAACATAAACAAGGTGGAAACATCGCCAAACAGTTAGGATAGCAGAGACTAATAGTTTGAAGTGACGTTTTCGTCACCGTAGCCGTCGTGGTTTCTTAAACTCTCAAATACTCGAGTTGCCGTGGGTCACGCGACGCTACAGTCACAACCTTTTCTCATAATTTCATACGTGAAACGTGAAACGTGAAAGCCGACGTTTGCCGTTTCACATAAACGTGATGCTTAATCTCTCTATTATTTTACAAACTACCATACAGCTCTTGCAAATAGATAAAATCTTCACGAGTCTTTTAAGGTTGATTTTCTTCTTTAGCCCGTATGCTCTAAATGAAGTTTGCTAGAAATTCTATCTTACTTGCGCGAAATGGTATAATGATTTTTAAGGCTATGTAATCCATATTAACAGAGGTACTAATACAGGGCATTATTAATTAACAATTATTCGCCGAAGGCGAAGTGATTATCGGTGAATATTCACCGAGACGAAGTCGAGGTGAATAGTCACCGATAATCACTGAGCCTGAGGCGAATAATTGTTTTAGTATAAATACACAGGTGATTCTTTCAAAAAAGAGAAAAAAAAAACATTTCAACGCGAAATCATCTTCACTTACAGTGGCAAAACGACTACTGGCAGCCATTTTGTCCGTCGAGGTGATTATCGGCTGATAATCCGAGATAGCGAGCCAATGAGAGCGCGCGATTTTGTATAATTACCTTTGTATTTATACTAAATTAAATTATCCACAGGTTTTTTTGTTAGCTTGTATTCCTAGTCTTCAACCGCGTATCCATTGATACTGTTTCCACTGTATTCCATCCACTCGTCGGGTCCTGTCCCTGACGACTCGGTGTCCTTTGCCAAGCCAGAGTATGTATCCCAGTCTTCCCCTGATCCGGAGTATCCAGGGAAATCTTCTGTTGAAAATTAAGGAGGAAAAAAGAGATCCGTTGAGATTCTTAATGTGAAATTCGTCGCCTCCAATATTTTGCTGAGGCAGGTATTTATTTGAATATGACCATGCATGTCCTTGATATCGTATATATTTAGGGCCGTTTTTGAAGAGAAGTACAAAGCGCTAGAAATCCCAGTATATAGGCTCGCTGTTCATTGTCGCTGAAAACGACCAAGGCAAGGGGCTGGATATAATTATTGCATGCTTATGGAACTTGGAAATGAGCTTGTATTACAAGGTTTTAGATAGCTTTTCAAAGTACCGGATTTGATAATGAAAGTAAAGAAATTGGATATTTACCCTTGTAAGGCCGATTGCGAGCCTTGCCACTCACAAGGGGAGCGAAACCTCAAGGAGGCCTGGGTCCGCTAGAAACTACTACAAATAAATCTCTCAGAAATGCTGTTTTCATTCTTTAGTTTGGAGAAAAAAAAAGAGAACTAACTCAGGCTAGTTAAGGCCTGGCTTAGCCGCTATATAAGACCCCCTGCAGAGAATTTAGAAACACGTATTCTTAATGAATTAAACAAATGCTATTCTTCAATAGATTGATCATTTTTTGCCATATGACTGTGTTTGTCAAATGACAATGCTTGCCAGTACCACGTGACATCACGTGCCGTGTGATGTCACAATATGAGTTTTCTAAAGTGGGGGGAAGTTTCGTCTCATATTTTTGAAAACCTGTGATAATTGATAAGCAGAACTACGTAAATCGTGTTCTGCTTTGTATGGTTACATTTGTAGTTTAAATGAGGAGAAATACAGCGTTTTCTGAAGTTACGTAACCTATTTCCCTTAATAAAGTGTGGTGTGTTGAAGATAAACATCCATCCACCGGGTCTCCAGGTGGTGGATAGGGGAACGGCCTCTGCGAGGTTAGGAGCTAATATTGAATAAGCTGCCCTGGACCAAATCCTGGGTAGCCCTTTGGCAAGGCATAGCACCCAGCAGCCACCCGTGCTAGGGTTACGGTGAAGCTGACCAAAGCCATTGTCCCGTGGTAACACTTTGGGCGGTGATAGACAAGCTTGTCATACGGCCAACCGCTGCAGCATGACGGAACGTCTAACAAGTCTTGATCAATTCTTGCTGTTAGACTCAAGCTCAATCATGCCGAGAGGGTGATTCTGGTCAACGCAAAAGCCAGTCTCACCTAAAAACATTTGCATGCAGTTTTATGGAATATGGATATTACCAATACGTCTCATACCGGATCGAGCGTCGCCCAGGTCAAAAAGGTTCGCGCTGGTACACCCACTCTCGGGAGCTAGGAAGACGAAAAACGATCTACATTGCGGAATGGAATGTCAGAACTCTTCTTGACAGTTCCAAAAGACCCAGACAGACAAACGGCTCTTGCTGCCAAAGAGCTAAAGAGATACAACATCGACATTGCGGCATTATGCGAAACAAGACTCGCTAATCACGGTAGCCTCGTAGACAATGGTTACATTTTCTTCTGGAGTGGGAGAAAGTAAAATGAAAAACGCGAAGCAGGTGTCGGCTTCGCAATAAGAAATGGCATTGTCTCAAAACTTGAACAAAACTCAGTACCGATAAATGACAGAGTCGTGAAATGAGATTCTCTGCAGAAAAATACTGTCGCAACCATCATCAGTGCATATGCTCCTACCATGACAAATCTCGAGGAGACAAAGGAGGAATTTTACAACACACTTAGAGAAACCATAGCACATGATAAACTGATACTAGCCGGTGACTTTAATGGTAGGGTTGGAAAGAACACTGAAAGCTGATTCGGAGTTCTTGGGCAACATGGTTTAGGAAATTGTAATTCAAATGGTGAACTGTTATTGATTAACTGTGGGGATCACTCCCTAGTTATTACCAACACAGTCTTTAAAATTAAACACAAACCCCATGATAAAGTGACATGAATGCACCCAAGTTCAAAACATTGGCACCTTCTAGATTATGTGATCACCAAACAAAAAGTTCGCGACCATAACATGATCAGATCCAAGTTTGCCTTCTCCTTGAAATAGCAATATTCCAAAACTGGGGCCAGACCACCGACGAAACTTGACGTCCAAAAGCTGAAGGACAAAAGCTTTCAGGACAACTTTCCAAATCAGATGGACACGAAACTGGACGTGTTAACCTTTCCAGATACAACAGAAGAAGGAGAATGGGAGACTCTTAAGACTGCTGTTTTTGATACAGCCAAAGAACAGCTCGGGAGACCAAAAAGGAGAAACCAAGACTGGTTCGACGATGATGACTATGAGCTTAATAACCTATTCAAGGGAAGAAACACGGCAGGGTCGAAATACATGCAAATAAGCACGAGAAGGAATAGACCTAAATTTGTTGATGCACGAAGGAAGCTTCAAAATCATACGAGAAAGCTAAAGTCGCAGTGGTGGGAAAAGAAGGCTGAAGGAATTCAGCTAGCTGCTGAGAAAAATGATATGAAGGCTTTCTTTTCAAGCCTTAAAGGGATCTACGGACCCCAAAAGAAGATTATCACACAACTGCTTGACATAGACGGAGAAACGATCCTAAATGACGAAATAACAAATACTCAACAGATTTGCTCAACACTTCAGTCAACTGCTTAACTTATCGAACGATACAAACCATCAAGCTCTGAACAGCATCGTCGAGAGACCAAAGATACTTGAACTTGATGTGAAACCAAGCTTTTACAGAATGCTAAATCCATCAACGCAACTAAAGAAAATAAGGCCCCAGGTGTCTGTGGGATACCTACCGAAATATGGAAGTACGGTGGAATGAAGCTGAAAAGGGAACTTTACAAACTTGTTCTGAAAATCTGGGACAACGAAAAAGTCGGCAGGACTGGAAGGATGCAAATATTATCTCCATCTTCAAAAAAGGTAGCAGCAAGGAATTTGAGAAATATCGACGGATATCGTTTCTATCGATTGTCGGCAAAATTATGGCCAGGATAATACTCAATAGGCTTTCGAAGTGGTAGAAGCACCATATAGACATGATTTTCACCCTGCGTCAAGTAAAAGAGAAATGCATGGAGCAAAACATGCCAATGTTTACATAGATTTCACAAAAGATTTCGATACTGTCTCAAGGGAAGCACTTTGGATTGTCCTTCAGAAATAAGGATGTACAGACAAAATCATCAATCTCATTAAATCCTTTCACGACGGAATGCAAGCCCAAGTCTTGCATGAAAATGACATCTACAAAAAATTTGATCTAACAAACGGCGTAAAACAGAGCTGTGTGCTATCGCCTTTACTTTTCGCATTGTATTTGACAGCCATGCTTGAGGTAGCTTTTGACGGCGTTCAGGAAGGAATCTACATTCAGAAAGGACATAACGCAAACCTGTTCAAGGTGTCGCAGTTCAAAGCACTCACCCCCACAACCATTAACCTAGTGAGAGAAATGCTTTATGCAGATGACAGTGCAATCGTGACGCACCGCTCGGAGGACATGCAATATCTCACCGACCAATTTGCCAAAGCTGCCACACAGTTCAGTCTGAAGATTAACATTAAAAAGACAGAGTGCCTCTACCAACCAGTGAAACTAGTCAATCCCCCACTCAAAGCTGATATCATCACTGTCAACAACAACCCACTTGCATCATGCACAGATTTCAAATATCTGGGAAGCACCGTGTCCAGCAAAACAAAAATTGGTACAGAGATTGTAAACAGAATGGGAAAAGCCAGCACTGCTTTCGCAAAACTGGAAGATTGGCTATGGAAGAATAACCACGTCTCTTCAAATGTCAAATGAAAAATGTATAGGGCTGTGGTGTTGTCAACCTTACTCTATGGAGCTGAAACTTGGACCATCTATCGTTACCAAGTTAATCTGAGAGCAATCATGGGCGTCACATGGAGAGACAAGATTACAAACGTTGACATACTAAATCGTGCAGGTCTGCCATCAATGGCAGATATCCTTATTGAAAAAGGGCTGAGATGGTTAGGACATGTCCACAGAATGGGAACCGAAAGGCTACCAAGACAGCTGTTGTATTCCCCAGCTTTGTGAAGGGTCAAGAAATCGAGGTTGGCCAAAACTGAGGTTTAAAGACGTCATGAAAAGAAATATGAAACAGAGAAAGATTAACAATAACACTTGGCAACAAACAGCTGAAGATAGACCGGTCTGGAGAAGGAAAAAAAAGCATCCATAAACGGTCATTGTCGTACACGACCGACTGCAGATGAAGTAATTGTAATAGACCTGCTTACAAGTCTAATTCATAAATAGTACCCAAATAGTAAGAGAATGATACCAAAACAAAGTAGCCCTAACTTCATTTAGTATTCTCCATTGTAAAAGAGAATTTTCATTGGCATCCAATTCTAAGTCACGTGACCTGAATTTGAATGTTGCGAACGTTCTATGCAATGAAGGATGCTTAATATAGGATACATACCAAGTTTTCAGTAACATTGAACAATAGCTTCCTTTATAACGTTTACTTTGGAATATAACCAAGTGAGCCATGCCTTAACATGCCTGAGTAAATTTATGGCGCGAAATGTCAGGAGATCAATTATTACGTTTAGTAAGCAAAATAAGGCGATGCAACTTCTTGTTAATTTGAAGGATTTATTATGCGTGATTGTCTTGTGTTTTCTCAGCCCATGTCTTCCTGGGATGCCCAAGTCCAAAAAGAAAAAAAGAAATAGAAAAAGAGGCCAACAAATGAACAAATTCATAGCGTCAAAGTACCAGACGAAACGTCCAGCCTCCTGCCTCAAACGAAAAGCTTATTAAATGTATTGGATTTGTTTTTCAGCCAAAGTTTTGCTGAAAGTTGGTCAAGGAAAAGTAAAGGTTATTTTACACACCACCAAGATCAAGTGTTTATTTAAGAAATAACATACAAATTTGACAGTCGGTCCCCTATGGGTCACATGGTACGGCATTTTTCTTTTTAGAGGTAGTGAAAACGCTCAAATGGGAACGACTGAGCAAGCTTCGCACTTCTATCCCCTTTTGTGCTAAGAATAAATCTTAACTCAAAATAATTAGCAGTTTCGAATTTTAGAAGCAAATTGCCAGTCTACGTAAGTTACGAGGGTACAACAATAATAATAATATTATTAATTAATTGACATCACAAGCAAATAATTGGAAGACGATTACAACTTTAATTTGTCCTCTCCCATAAAAGTCTTGATAAGTTCAGTTTTTGCTTTGTACTGTTAGTTACACAGTCAGTTCAGAGTTTGATTAAGGTGGCTCAACCAGTTTCAACACTTGAAAGAAACGTTCTTATGAGAAGGATTGACAGTACAACACTTTCTCACTTAACAATTTTATGGTACTATATCCAGCACCGATTATTGCTGAAAAAGATTCGGTCATTTTTGTGACTTAAAAAGTTACCGTGGACACAAGAAAGCCCAGCAAAAACACCCCATATTATGGCTTTAACTACTCATATCTCAAAAAAGAACTCGGTGAGCCTCATTTTTTTATTTCTGAAATGTAATCATCACGCCTGAATGAAACTTCCAGCGAACTTTAAAAAAATTCTGTGGAGCGGATTCAAAGCAGCCTTAAATAACTTAAGGTACCTCTGAATTTCGTTAAACTTTGCAGAGAGTTTCATCTTTGCCTGCTGTTCACTTTTGTGCAATAAAAAATTGGAGTCACCGAAATCGTTTTTCAGATATGAGTAACTAAAGCCACAATATAGGGTGTTTTTGCAAGGCTTTCCTGTTTCCATGGTAAGTTGTTATGTCACAAAAATGACTGCATCTTGTTCATCAATAATTGATGTTTCAGACGGTACCATAACATTGCTGTTACATGATTAAGTGTGGTACAAGGTCTCTTGAAAGTTTTGAAACCGGTTTGAGCTGCCTTAACAAGATTTCGAATTTTCAAATCACCACGGAATTACCATCACTCTTACACACTCACCGATATTGTAGGTATTTTGAAACAACATTGAGCAATTTTAAAGCAACTCTCTCCTCGACAATTTTTAATTAAGGTAAAATGATTGATTAATCAAAACCACTGCTTTAGTCACACGTTTTAAATAACTGGCCCTGAATGTGTTCGGCCTTATCTGCGCATGAAAAAAAATAGCAGTGATAAGCATTTTAAAAGCTTGTAAGGTAGCGGGGATGGGGCGGGATGCTTCGATGGGTTACCAACTGTATAAGACCGTGATACGTGATCAATCCCCGTTCAGATAGGCTGCAAGTCATTTCCTTCTAGCAGAGAAACGATTTATGCCCTGAATGAACTCGTTCAGAAGGAAATTAAAATGATCAGTACCTGAACACTTCCGTTTCCGGCAGTATTTTCTATTCACATACATATCTTTTGTCCCGTCACAAGGCTTGCCACCATTTTGAGGTTTTGGTGAGTCACATTTCCGCTCACGTGACTGCATTCCAATTCCACAAGTCAAGCTGCATTCAGACCAATCGCCCCATTCTCCAAAGCCGCCATCCACTGGGTAGAACAACAAATGAAATGACTGCATTGATATAATAGAATTCTCCTTTACTCTATTCACTTCAATCAGAAGCTCGTGTTCGTGCATTTTCCCGCACGTGTAGCTTCGATCTTATTTTTGTCCATATTTGGGCATAAAATTGGTGTCGTAAAATCCCCAGCTTTGTTCCAAGGAAAACAGTTGCAAGTTACACGCTTCAAGTTCTTGTGCTTCTGATTCAATTCAATTCAGTTCTGTAATATTCCATTCCATTCCATTCTGTTTCTACTCTGCTCTACTCGATTCGAGGACCCTCTATTCTATTTGATTCTACTCGATCCTCTTCATTTTACCACCGATTTATTTCACCAGCTATACGAGTTTTTGTCTTTTGCGGTAGTAGGCATCTTGGCAACCCAGCGCGAAAATACGATTTTATTCTATTCAATTGCAGTTGCCGATACGTGGCACATGGTAGAACTTCAAGTGCGAATCACTGTTTTTCTAAATTAGCCATGGTGAGACTTAAATTTACAGTGCTAACTAACTGCCTTTCGTTTTTTTTTTCTTTTACCTTGACATGAAGATATGCTCCCACTCCATGTTCCGTTCGCTTGACACGTTCGACGGCGAGAACCACGTAGAATGAAACCTTCGTCGCAGCTAATTTCAACATGATTCGGGAAGGTGGTTTCTTCACCTGACAAAGTTCCATTCCTTGGGCGAGGAAGCTGTCCACAATCGACGGCTTCAAAGGTGAATAAAACAAAAACTAGCTGAGACTTCAGTTAGGTGAGTTTTATAACCTATCGAATCAATGTTGGTATATTTCGACATTTTCTCCCGAGGTGGTCTCCACCTTGCTGGCAATGCAAGATTCCGTTACGAGCCGAGTATTCCCGGAAAAGGCGTGTTGTTTTATAACTATTGTACCACAAATTAAAAGTGGTGTCACGTCGGAAATCCTTGTGTTGAAACAAAAGAAAAAGTGGCGCTAAGGAACGCAAGTATGGCGCGTATTTCTAATTAAAATTCAACTTTTTGCTCGTTTTACAAGTTTGACATTCGCCTTTAAAATTGGACGTTCGTTTTATTCATTTTGACATTCGTTTCATTCACTTCGGCATTCCTTTTTTCAAGGTGGAAATTCGTTTTACATAAACGGCATTCGTTTTTTTAAATCGACGTTACTTTTACATGAAAGAGCATTCGTTTTTCAAGTCTAAAGTTCGACTGAAATTTCGTTTTTAACAATGTTCTGTTTCAAGTTCTTCGACATCGTCCGTTCAACATTCGTTTTAGCGACTATCTCCCGCCAGACACTGGGTCGAGCTCCCAAAGGAAATGGCGACCGTAAGGGAGGCTTTTCTTTCAAGTCTCCGGTCTTTAATGGAAGTGTTAAATCACTCTAGTAACTTTTATGACGGAAATATTGACAACATGTTGACCCTCTGTACCATCATGCTGTTCGCCTTGCTTCAGTCAACATCGTGGAGAATGCTACGATAGCTAAGTTAAGAGCTGTCGTCTATTTTCTCAGCGAAGTCGTCGAGTCCAAACAAAACTTTTCTTTTCAACCCGAAGCTGAGTGAAATGGTGCTCCAGGAAGGCCTAAGATTTGTGTCACTAAAGACCTGTTATCTTATCTTAATTGTAGATAATGGATTAAGGCAACGGATACGGCTCTCATGCTAGGAATTTCTGCATTGCGAGTAAAGGTTGCCAGGGCTTCGGTATCCTCATCAGCTGTTAGAATACTAGCTGCTGCAAGTGGGGTATCCCCTTTCTCATCAGCTTTTTCAACACTTCATTTTTGTACTGCCAAAGAGTATTTGGACTGCTAACGTTGTATTTCCTTTTTTCTGTCACGTGCAACCATTTGAGTATTGTACCCTCCGGGTCTATTCGTCATAAGATTTCTTTAACGCAAATTTGTTGACTAACTAGTCCTCTTCCATTTAGTTGACCACAAACCATTCAATAGCCACTATTGGGGAATTCTTCCTTGATGCTACGAACAATACCATCCAAGATATTATCGTCAACAGTTGAAAATGAATGGGAAATTTGAAGGTGAAAATCCTTCAGCCACATGTGAACCCTGGCATCAGAGATGGCAATAGCATGCGAGCCATATCCGTTGCCTTAACACCGTTATCAAGGTCAAGTTTTATTTATTTACAGCAAACAGTCTAAGTTGTCACTAGGCTGACTTGGAAATAGCGAGAAGCTAATCGTGACAAGCCAGACTGTACACAAAATTATTTAGAAAATTTTTTTAAAGAAAAAAAACATTGTTACATACAACAACAACATGTAAATATTACTCTTTGTGCTTTTCAATATTTAGAAAGTAGAAGGATTTAGGAGATAATTAATAAAGAGAAGAAAGCAGTCTAGGTAAAAGACGAAAATGTAAAGAGGAAAACTAGATCATGACTAAAACACCACACGAGTACATACGGGTAACATACGAGTAACATACGAGTAACATACGGAACATACGGATACATACGAATACATACGACTAACATACGAGTAACATACGAGTAACATACGAGTAACATACGGATACATACGACTAACATACCAATACATACGAATACATACGAGTAATATGAATGTTTTTCTCATAAAGGAAGCTCTAATTATAAGCCTTGCAGGCATTTTTCATGTCAGCAAACACGTACCCGGCTCAGTTTGAGGTGGGAGGGAGGGGATGTTGATCGACCCCCCATGGCTTTCGTTAAATTTAGTCACAGTAAAATAAATTCACATGGAGTGCAAAACCCTACAAGATGACAATATATTTTGGATGTCGCTGATGTCGTATGACGTCTTCAGATCCGCCATCTTGATTTCACTATTTCAGCTTAAGTTGCCTATGATAAATCAGTGCAAAAAATCAGTGCAAAATCAAGCCAGAAAGCTTAAATGGGGTAAAAAATTATGACAGACCTGCTCTGACTTCCTTACGTGTCTTAAATGTAAACTGGCCTGACAGTTATAATCAACTACGAGAGCAACATGCAAAATGTATTGTCATCTTGTTGCGCAAGCTAAAGGCGGCGAAATACGAGATACAAAAACCCTTAACTTGGCGCGCAACATTATTTCGTTGCAAGTTTGGGTCGATTTCTCCCGTTTTTCACCTTGCATGATCAACTTGTCGCGCAACAAAAACATTTGTTGCGGGTTGAAGAAAGTTGTTGCGAAAAGTAGAGCGCGGATCTACTCTGAGCAACAAATTTTGGCTTTGTTGCTCGTTTTTCATCAAGCTCACAACTTGTCGCGCAACAAATGTGCTCTTGTACTAGCAAAGCAACCACTCAGCGCCCTGCATTTCTTCAACCCGCAACAAATGTTTTTCTTGTGGGTCAAGTTGATCACGCAAAGTGAAAAACGCGAAACATCGACCAGAACTTGCAACGAAACAATGTTGCGCCACAAGTTGAGGATTTTTGTATCTCGTCTTTCGCTGCCTTAAGGGTTTTGCACTCCATGTGAATTTATTTTACTGTGACTAAATTTAACGAAAGCCTTGCAGGGTCTATCAACACCCACCCCCCCCCCCTCCCCCCTCAAACTGAGCCGGGTACGTGTTTGCTGACGTGAAAAATGCTTGCAAGGCTTATAATTAGAGCTTCCTTTATGAGAAAAACATTCGTATTACTCGTATGTATTCGTATGTATCCGTATGTTAGTCGTATGTATCCGTATGTTAGTCGTATGTTAGTCGTATGTCAGTCGTATGTATTCGTATGTATCCGTATGTTCCGTATGTTACTCGTATGTTACTCGTATGTTACCCGTATGTACTCGTGTGGTGTTTTAGTCATGATCGCAAAACTATAGACTAAACTTAACTTCAGTTGCCGAAATTTAATTTTTCATTTTGTTACTTAAGGTATCTATGCCGGCATAGGAGTTTTCAGTTTCTAGAATTTCAATTAGCTTTGTCTTATTAGTTTTTTTAAAAACAATTTCTGGATACGTTTTTGAGACTAGTTCAGTGGTATCCCATTCCAGATTTTAACACCAAAAAGTGAAAAGGTCTTACTTTGATTGTTTTGTAAAAAAATGCTCAGACGTCGATGAGCGTGTGCTGTAAGAATGAACAATAGTAATTTTAGAGAACAAATTCCAAATTTGAATTGGTGCAAAATTAGTGTTGATGTCATACATCAAATTAACATTTTTCTCTTAATATAGGAATTTGAGCGGTAGAAGTTTTCCTTTCAAGAAAAGAGGTATTGCATGCTCCCTTGCTTGAGCAAAGGGAATAAGACGGAGAGCACATTTTTGAAGGACAAGAATTTTATGTAGCAAGGTTGCAGATGCATTTCCCCAAGAAGCCAATCCATACGTCATATAAAGAACAATGAGGAGAGTTCGATTAGGAACAATATGTCTTAACTTCGCAATTAAACCGACAGTTTTGGTTATTTTTGTTGTAAGGGTATGAATATCGTCTTTCCAACCTAGATTTTGATTTTGGTACTAGCGAACTTAAGCACGCGCGTTTTTAAGACGCGGACGGCAACTGGAAGAGAACATTTCGCGTGCCAGGACAGTGTTGTCCCCCAGATT
The DNA here is from genome assembly GCF_036669925.1 of Montipora capricornis. Lineage (NCBI taxonomy): Eukaryota > Metazoa > Cnidaria > Anthozoa > Scleractinia > Acroporidae > Montipora > Montipora capricornis. The sequence goes on from NC_090884.1 coordinate 42,811,679, forward strand.
TTTATACTAATCATCTCTAATGGAGAAAATATTCTTAGCAATATAAAAGTGGTTGTGTGGCGACAAGTTAAGAGGGGAAACGGCTGACTTCCGGTTGCCGTCTGCGTCTCAAAAATGCGCGTGCTTAAGCTCCCTAGTGTCTGGAGGGAGAACTTCAAATCCCACAGTGCATTGCGAAAAAACAAAACGACTGTCGCTAAAAAGAACGTCGCTAAAAGGAATGTTGAACGGACGGTGTCGAAGAACTTAGAAAAACTATTGTGTAAAACGAATGTCGAACTTTAAACTTGACAATCGAATGCAATCGAATGTCCACACTAAAAAACCAATGCCGAAGCGAATAAAACGAATATCGTAATGAATAAAACGAACGTCCAATTTAAAAGATGAAAGTCAAACTTGTAAAACGAGCGAAAAGTTGAATTTCGATTAAAAAAAATACGCGACATACCCAAGCGCCGACGATCAGTGTCTTTATCGCGATAACTATGGCAACTGTAATTGCAACGGCGATACATCAATGAATACAATATGGCCACTATTGGGGGTAGACTACAAGCAGCCCCTCTTTCGCCGCTTAGTTATTCGAGGGTGAGCAGAAGACAGGATTAAGAAAATGGCAGCGCATAAAACTGGATTCGAAGAGGAGCGAGTCCAGATTTCGCGAGGCCATTATTATTTCTGCCTTCTGCTTGCTCTCGACTAAGTGGCGAAAGAGAGATTGCTCGTAGTCTACATCGGGGGCTGATGATTGTATGTTAAGGCACTCACCAGGTACATCGCATCCGTGTAACTCTAATCTCAGACAAAAAACGTTGAACGGTGATTTGGTCGGATAGATGCGGATCTTGCGCGTCGTTATAGATGGCTGAAGATCGTTGGGCCGTAACCGGCCAGCTGCCTTGTTTCCTTCAAATATCTACATACATATAGATCAGAATGGCAATAGAGCTTTTTGACTTAAGTCTGCACGAGGGAGGATGAGGCGAGAAAACATATCTCCAAGCCCCATAACAGTTTTTGTAATCTATTGTAAGCTTTGCGTCATGTTGTGAAAGTTATTTTGGTCTGGTGCCCATGGTCGCGCAGCCGATGATAACCAATCAGGTGTCTTCCTTAAGATACCCACGTATCACGACCACTGGTTAAATTTAGATTGAAAAAAGTTTACATTGGAAGAGTCCCATGTATGGTGGATGTGTTCTTTGTCCTTATCCTCTCTCGGTCTGCACCGCTGTATTTTAGACTTAAAAGCCCAGTAATTTAAGCAGTCATTTAGGTATCTAAGCTATTTTGAAGGATGTATACAAATCGAAACAGCCGGTTTGGCGAACAAATTAAGGCTAAGTTTAAGGCATTGTCACAAACTCAGAAACATCTCCTTTTCCGAAAATCCCTACTCTCCCCTTGCCAGGAGCTAGGGGAAAGGGTGGGGGATAGATGAGAGACGAAACAAGATAATTTGTACGTGTAGTAATATGGAGATTTGGAATTGATTTAGGGGGAAAACTTATACAAATAATTTTCCCTTTTTTTTTCGCTGAGACACGTGTAGCATCTCATGTAATTAGTCCCTGTTGATTCACATCAAATTAAATTAATTAATTCCAGTAGCATATCAAATCGACCCTCTATCTTTCATACTAGGCCCGGGAGTCAACCCTTTCTCGAGTAGAGTTATTAAT
>NC_090884.1:42818363-42823363 GCF_036669925.1 Montipora capricornis
GTTCTTATAATTGGCGATTTCAATTTTCATAGTGATGATGAGGAGAATTTGCATTCCAGAAGGTCTTATCAGCCAACACCTCCCTTGGAATCTCTTCAAGGTTGCAATGCTGGTGTTGTTCAGACACCTTTAACTTGTAATCTTGGAGTTGTTCTTGTTCGGTGCTTTAACCTTTAAGATCACGTGAGAGCTATTCGCAAGTCTGCGCATTATCACCTTAGGAACGTTGCTAAAATTTAAAAGTATTTCTCTGAAGACAGTGCTAAAACTGTGGTTCATGCCTTCATCACGTCTAAATTAGATAATTGCAATGCTCTTTTATATGGACTCCCTCAGCGGCTTCTTTCCAAGTTACAGTCAGTCCAAAATTAGGCGGCTCGAGTTGTAACGCGTTCTAGAAAATTCGATCACATCAGACCGAGGTTAAAAGAGCTTCACTGGTTACCGGTTCGATAACGTATGATGTATCAAATTATTCTGCTAGTTTATAAATCTCTCAATGGCGCATCGCCTGATTACATCTCTGACTTGGTTCTCTACAAAACACAGGCACGCACTCTGAGGTCATCATCATTGAGACTTTTGGCTACCCCGTCAGCTCGCTTGAAGACATATGGGGATCGTGCCCCCCGAATTGTGGAATACTCTTCCACTAGCTGTAAGATTAAGTAACTCTGTGGTTTGTTTTCGTTTTGTGCTTTTGTGGTCACTGGTCACGCGTGACTGACAGTCACACCACATTTGAATTTTTAACGCATGCTCAATACGAAATGTCCAGGCGGCTGGCAGAGTGTTCTTTCCTCTTTCCGACTTATCTAAGAAGATCGAAAGAGACTCTGCTCACAGGGTAAGAAATGCTCGGACGTCTGTATTTCATTAAGCGTTCCGCGATGTTGACAATTTTGAGAAATAAGTCTCAAAGAAAGGTAGAAAGTACTGTTCACTTCATATTTCCCGGCAAACTGAAAGGCTTATCCATTTGGAAGAAGATGCCTAAGAGCGTTTAGGTGGGATGCTTACACTTCGCTGCATGTTTGTTGTCACAAATTAAAATGACCAAAAAAGAGTCTGGTATACTAGAGGAGTGAAATTCGGTTCAGAACGCGGCTTCAAAAATTAATCAGAGCTTTGCCGGTGACCCATCCAAATGGTAAACCCGGGCAACTGTAAGTGACTAGTATGTATAACGGAAGAAGCCGAAACTTAGCTCAACGTAACTATTGTCAGGAAGGAGGAAATAGACATCAGGACAATGGCCGCTGTGAGCCTGATATTTGCACCCGATTGAATTATATTCCCTTTGTTCACATGCAGATTCCAACGCAATTAGTGCCACGAAAAACTGAACTGCTTAAAGGTTCACCGTAAATTGCCAGACTCAAGCCATTTATAAAGCCTGATTTCCATATGATCTGCAAAGATCCGCGATCAGTTTGCGACACAATCGCCGATAGGTCTGCACCACGTCGCAAACATATGGAAGCATTTGTCCACGGCGCCTACGGGGATTTGCGGCACACGGTCTGGATGATCGGGAAAAGTTGAATCTAGTTCTACTTCTCCTCTTTCCTCCCCCACCCTCTCCCCCCTTCCCCTCATTACGACGCTTCCGTCCTGCTTCCGACTAAGACAATTTTTAATGGCAACGTGTGTCTGAGATGGTCTGTGTCATATCGGCGACGCACTATATTGTTTGCCTTGAAACATGTGTCATGTCGTGTCCAATCACACCTAAGGTAAGTGCAGGCCTTTCTTTCTCCCTTCGCATAGGGTTAGCGGTTCGCTTCTCTGCGATTGCTTAAGATTTGCATCTGGTGTTTACGATCGTCTGCGATAAGACCGACGCAGAAAGCTTCCGATCGTAGGTAAAGGTAAAAGTCTGCATACGAGCCAAGTGGCCCATCAGGCCGGAGCTTATCCCGGTATTTCTACTCCCCCCTGGATGGGATGCCAGTCCACTGGCTTAAACCAGTGCAAGTTTGTTTTTGTTTTTTTGTTTTTTTAATGGTCTTGATAAGAGATCTTGGAAAACCAGTCAGCAGCCCCTTCTAAGACCTGTATCTAAAACACTGAAACATATAACTTTTCGAAAGAGAAAAGTCATCATCACGGGGATCATTTCTCTCTTTCGAGTCGTCTATAACCCGCACTTCTCATTTCAGGGGCACCGGCCAACGTCAATTTTCGGAAAATGACTGTTCGGAAGACGATTTGCGATCTAGAATTTTCGGAACATTTGCTGTAAAATTTCTTGCTAGCGCTTGCCTTCCTGTCCTAGGATTTTCGAACATCTGAAAATTGGTATAATTGCCCATTTTTAATGGATTTTTGTCCTAAAAAGGTCACCTAGAATTTTCGGGAGCCTTTTTTCTGGCTGAAATTTTCGAGAAGGTAAGTTTTGATCTCTATAATTTCGGATCACCATAATTTCAGCTTGGAAATCCGAACAGATGAAAGATTTTTAGGGGATAAAAATATGCCTATATCTACCGTTTAATACTAAAATACGTTTAACAATGCTACGTCTAAGTGGTTTTGAACTATATTCTCGTTAGGTGCTCCTGACATTAACTTCACACATAACTTTTTAGTGGGAATAGCCCAGGCTGTATGAACAAAGTTCGGCCCATGTCAGCCATAGACGTTGCTCTCCTGGTTCAGTAAAATATTTCAGTGGACAACTTTACGATTGTGCATTGGAACTTTGTGTATTACCAAAAGCTACAGTAGCGTTACATTCAATGCACGGAGGACACTTCAGGTATGGTTACTTGAACAAGTTCAATATGTGAGTGCATCGGTATCTTGTAAGCAGTATAATATGATTTGTATCTTAAAAGTGTTTTTCTTTGAGCCCGATTCCTGGTTTTACAATCATCCAAGTTTCAGGAATTTTAGGAGAATCACACCTTTTCATATAACAACTGAGTAAGGCTATCAAATAGTATTAGCGCTTGGACAGCGCAAACATTCCGATATTCTTTTTTTCCCATTCTCGTTTATGCAGAGTCTCGCTAAAGAGAATCCAAAACTTTGAAATAAATACACACATTTTATCATGGAAAAATCCATAGCTCGCACTTTCTAACGTTTTGTTATTGTATTTTTCACAGCGTCGAAAACGCTGGCCAAGTTTTTACCACAGGGAAGATATCTGTTTACAAACATTGCTTTTGTTATTCAAATATGCCAACTACAAGAACAAAAGACCCTTTGTTTCGACAGCCAATGAGGCTCTGGTTGGCACATTTAAGACAATAGGTGACGTCAACGATATCTTCCCTGTTGGTGAATAGGCTAGCGTGTTGAAATGAATCTAATCTAATTTATCAGTCGATCTACAGTCTCTCTCTCTCTCTCTCTCCATCGAAGAAAAGCTAGGAAATGAAATGGAGTTTGGCATTGTATCAGTAACCTACAGAGTTATTATGCGCTATCATGCATCCGGCATGACTCCCTCTATTTGAAAATATGCAGATGTTATTGTGTCCCCCAAATACTGTTTTCGATTTAATGAAGAAGATAAGCATCCCAGCATTCTGTATCGCGTTGGAGAAAGATAGAGGAAAATTGTCTAATCCTAATTATATGAATTTTTATCTCACTTCCTCTGTTTGCAAGAGACATTGTGTTCTTTTATTGACGTGAATCAACTTTCTGGGGTCCTTTCAATAATGGTCACACTGTTTTACTGACGCCCGGTACTGACGCACGCATGCTTATGACTTCCTGTTGTGATGGAGTGAACTCGTAGTGAGGTAGCTCAGCAGGTTAATTAAGATATCTTTTTCAGTAAACGTACAACAACAGCAGTCAATCTGTTTTGATTTATTGGACCGGTTTTCCTAAGTTTTACAGTGAGGCCTTTTCTCTTGAGTCTACAGTGCTTTCATCACGACCGAATTATATTCTTGAAGAACATAGGATCTTATTCATAAGATTTTATTCATTACGATGAACGTCAACATTACTGACTATTGTTTTCGGCTGACCCAGAGCCCAGAGATCAGATTCCGTCGATGATCTACAGTTTCATGGTATTTTACCACTCGTCGATTAAACAATTGATGTAAGATATGAAGGCCATCGCATCCATTTATCCATCGCATTGAATTCATTTCAAAACCAAGCGATGAACCCCGCAATAATTTACCTCAATTAAAAGCTAAACAACGTTCCCTTTCGAAAGCGGAAAACCTAAACTCACCATTAACTTGGACGGTGATGGATAAAATCCCCAGAAACCACGCACAAGGCTTCTTCATCATGTCGAGGTTTTAGGGAATATAATGACAAGACAACTTCTTTCGATCCAAACGAAAGATATCTCAGCTCTTTCTTTGAAGGCAGACGACTGGCGTAAAACGTGTCCGAACAAGTCTCAGACTGCATCCTGTGGTATTTGCTATATATAGCATATAGGGTCACCTCAAATTGAAGCAAGCGTTACATGTGCTGCTGAAAACATGCTGATGAAGCGAAAGTTGAGACCCAAACACCAAAAAATTATATCACTGGTGCGGATGTACTGTGGGGGAGGCTCTTTTCGTACCGTAGTACGGTACAAATAAGTTTCCAATGATCAGTGAAAAGTGAAGAGGTTAGTAAACGTTTAAAGAGTCTCCGAGTATTACTGAAGTGGAATTTTCATTCAAAACGTTAAGATCCCTATGTATACGTTTCATTTATCTAGCGAGGTTTAAAGAGTACCCGCCCTAATCAAAATGTGGAGTTCTCCCTTTTGTTTTAACCAAATTAAATTGAAGTCAATTAAACAATTTGGAAAAGAAAGCAAGATGGATATGGAGTGGAACGGGTTCAGCTATTGTAGGTATTTCTTGGTGTGATAGCTTCAATTCAGTTAATTTTAACGTAAACTTTAATAAACATGCTTGACTTTAATCAATTTTTTCGGTAAACGTTAATTGAAAAAAAAAAAGATTGAAATATTTCTTAGGGGACTTAACAACTAAACCAAGTTTTCACCGCCCGGGGAATTT
>NC_090884.1:42828363-42840863 GCF_036669925.1 Montipora capricornis
TTACAGTCAACAAAATGTCAAGGTTGGATGGCTACCCTAATCCCAAGCTAGATGACCTGTATACAAAGTTGGCTGGCGGACGTCAATCATTCACGGAATTGGATTTGAGCCATGCTTATGAGCAGATGCTGGTGGACGAAGACTCTAGTGAGTTCTTGAAAATCAATGCGCGCAAAGGGCTGTGCAAATGTAACCGTCTCCCATATGTGGTCTCTTCAGCAACTGGCATTTTCCAAAGAACCATGGAGGGTTTATTACAAGGAATACCTTCTACTAGTGTTTTGTTAGACAACATCCTGGTTTCTGAACCCAGCACTGAAGTACACTTGGATAACATCAGAAAGTTTTGGGACGTCCCTCACAAGCTGGTTTGCGACTTAAAGCAGCAAAGAGCCAGTTCATGAAACCAGTCCTCGAGTGCCTGGGACACAATGTTGATGCAGAAGGTTTCTATCACGTTGAAGCCAAAGTGGAGGCTATCAAGGAGGCCCCTACTCTGTCCAACACCTCTGAATCTAAGTCTTTCCTGGGAATGCTTAACCTCTATGGCAAATTCCTATGGAATGACGTTTGCATCAAAAGTACTTGTTGCCATATATAAAACTTCTCATTAAATATATAAAACTTACTGCTCTTTAAATAAAACATCTTAGCTTATACCTAAAACTTGCTACAAAATATAAAACTTATCATGCCGTATATAAAACTTGTTTGAAAATATTAAACTTGTTTGAAAATACAAAACTTGTCACGCCATATATAAAACTTGTTTGAAAATATAAAACTTGTTACGCCATATATAAAACTTGTTTGAAAGTATAAAACTTATCACGCCATATATTATGGCATGACGAGTTTTATTGCAACACGTTAGCAGTTACATGGGGGAGAGATCAGCAGGAAGCTTTTGAAAGGGCTAAGAATCTCCTTTAATCATCAGATGTGCTGGTATATTATGATCCTGAGAAGGAATTAATGGTGTCCTGTGATGCATCACCCTACGTTATTGGGGAAGTCTTGGCCCATGTTATGGAAGGTGGCTCAGATAAACCAATATTGCGTATGCCTCACGAACACTCTCACCAGCAGAGAGAGGCTAAGGAAACTTGGATAAAGAAGCACTAGCGGTGGTCTTTGTTGTGAAAAAGTTCCATCAGTTTCTTTATGGTCGTTATTTCAAGATTTACACTGACCATAAACCTCTTCTACGGCTACTTAAATCGGCACGCGGCACTCCATAAATGGCCTCAAGCAGGATGCGGCGATGGTCTTTAACTTTACTTGCATATGAGTATGAGTGGGTGTATCGTCCTGGTCTTCAGAATGGCAATGCAGATGTTCTTAGTCGCCTACCTCTCCAGGATGCCCCAGAGACCACACCAGTTCCCGGATATTTCGTTCAGCTCTCAGAAACCACTAATTGCAGCCCAGTGGATTGGAGCAAAGTGAAGTTATGGACAGCCCGCGATCCAGTACTTTCTCAGGTCCTGCAGTTTATTCTCCATGGATGGCCCATAACAATTGAAGAAGAAGCGCTAAAACCTTATTTTGCCAGGAAAGGGGAGCTGAGTGTGCTTGCAGGTTGTGTTCTGTGCTGTCTCCGTGTCGTGATACCACCTCAGGGGAGAGAAGAGGTGTTGCACTTACCGCGCGAATCTCACCAAGGTATTGTTACAATAAAGAATCTTGCGAGGAGCTATGTTTGGTGGCCGAGAATGGACACACGACTGGAGGAAAAGGTGAAAAGTTGTCAAGTGTGCCAAAGCCACCAAAAGACCCCGCCTTGTTCCCCATTGCATCCCTGGGAATGGCAGGGCCGTCCTTGGCCTCGGATACATGTCGACTACGCAGGCCCCCCTCATGGAAAAGATGTTCCTGCTGATTACTGGAGCTCATTCAAAATGGATGGATAACCCTAACCCTAACCAGTGGCACTGTCGAGATGAAGGCAACCTTCGCTACCCATGGCTTACCAGAGTTGGCAGTGTCAGATAATGGGTCTTGTTTTACAAGTAGTGAATTCAAGTCATTCCTTCAGAAAAATGGCATCAAACATGTTAATTCTGCACCTTACCACCCAGCGTCAAACGGCCTCGTGGATCGAGCCGTACAAGCTTTTACACTAGGGATGAGAAAGCAAGGTGATGGCACTGTCGAGGCCACGTTAGCTCGTTTACTTTTGCGCTGCCTTATTACCCCTCACAGCACCACTGGTGAATCACCTTCCCAGTTATGATGGGGACGACGTCTGAGGTCCCACCTGGACCTAGTACGACCAAATGGATGGGCAAAGGTCCATGCAGCACTGTCAGAGCAAACGAGACAACATAATCAACACAGCCAGATGCGCCAAGTAGAAGTTGGGATGCTGTAAATGTGCGTAACTACTCCGGTGGTCCTAAGTGGATCCCAGGGACCGTGATCCAAGATACTTGCCCGTTGTCTGCAAGAATGTAGCTGCAAGATGGAACCGTGGTTCGTAAACACAACGACCAGTTAGTTACCCGTATTCCTGCGGGAGACCCCTTCCTGGGCTTCCAGCCTCCGTTTCAAACCCCATGGTGGAGGAAACCGGGGATCCGGGATTTTTTGAGCATGATGTGAACAGTCCCGAAATCACCCATGAAGGAAGAGCATCACCTAGCGAACAGGCCACATACTCAGGACAGGACACCCCAGTGAGACTTTATCTAGCGAGGGATCGTAAGGTTCCCCAGCTTTTTTTCACTCATTCACTTTTCCCCTGTGGACTCTTAAGACGCGGACTTTTGCTTTGTACGATTTTTTGTTTTAAGGACTTAGGGATTGGTCAAAAGTTCCAAGCGCATCTCCAAAACGGAAGAGGCTTCACTTGGAAGAAAACGATTTAGATTGAAGGGGGTGAGAAGGAGGAATGAGGTGTCCTGGGATCTAGTTGGTCATGTGGCATTGTTGTGTTAAGTCGACGCCATGTGCTCGGTTTTGAGTTAATGTTTTGACAAAGCTTTTGGACGTTAATATACCACACTCGCACTCGTTTTTGAAACAGTGCATCCTAGGTTGAGAATCCAATCGTTTTGCCGTTATCCGGCCTACAACTCTACCAAGTTTACCATTAAGACCACAAGGAAGATGCCTTAAAATCTTAAGAGGGAATCACATAGCGTTTTTTCCCTTGAAGTTTAATTTATGCAATCTACAACGTTAGAGGCAAGTTACATATATAATTTCCTAGCATGCCATGCAAGGGGCTCACTTCACGGAGAAAGCCTGAGAGGGCTCGCTTGCTTTGAAGGGCCTGCCAGCAGGGAAGGGAGGGGGGCAGGAGGGGGGTGTCATATTTCCCCAACAGGGGCAACAAGACACGAGATATGAAAGTTATGAAAAAAAATCAACGTTAAGAAAAACAACAAATTCGTTCGCAAACCCGAGGGAGATTTTTATTGGCCAATCATGTTTTTTACCATGACGATACCTATCCTCGGGAAGATCGCTTAAGTCCTCACGCGTGATATAAAAATAAGAGAGAGATTTGTCATTGAGTTGACGTGAAACCTCGAAAGGCAATAAAATTCTCTTATTTTAACCCGTCTCTGTCAGGAGCCCATGAGTAGGGGCCTCCCGATGCACTGTATGTTTAAAGAATTGAAGAACTCGTAGCGTTCCAAAAATAGAAAGATACGCAAGTTAGGGCTTGTATGGTGAGAGGGAATCTCCTACTCATGGCTTCCTGTCTCTGTCTTTTCAGAAGTTTCTCGATATCTATAGCTTACAGGCGGCAAATGAGCAAAAAGAGAAAAAGTTTCTTTGCTTTTTGGCAAAACGCAAATTTCAGTGTAGCGTTTCCCGTTTGTCGTCAACGCGATGCTGAATTTCTCTAATACCTTCCCTGCACACAATGGAAATGTGATTTTTTTAGTAAAAGGGCAATCCTAGTGTTTCGTCAATACAAAAAAAGATTGTTTCCAGACCATTGAGAGATCAGATATTATAGAGAGATCTTTATTGACTTCAGTGATTTCAGCCATACTTTTATGTGAGTGCTTTTGATTTCACCGCTAAAATGTGCCTCTAGAGTGACATCAGTTAGCCAATGATAATGAAAAACACAACAATTTAGCCTCAAAGACTATGCGTTAGATAACTGCCGCGGTATGAATGATGATCTCCTCGGGGCTCTCCAGTCCACAGTTTATCTTTTTTATTGGAGAATACCACATGCGGAGTTGAAAGATGTACACTTTTTGCCTAGAGAAAGTACCATTACCAAAGAATGTTTATTGCAGAAAAAGAAAACACTGAGTTTGTTTTTCTTGTGTTCAAAGAAACCAAATTGCCAAACGCTCGGATTTAGTAAACAGGAAAGGATGATTCACATACAGCACTTAAAAATATTTCGTTTAAGATTATCCCTCCGTAATTTCCAGGGAAAACAATTTGTTTTCCAACGCGTAACGTTGACAAGTGTTTACCACGCAATACGCAGATCAATATGCGATACTTTTATCTTATTATTCAGGAAATGCCTAAGGTTATCTCAGAATAAAAGTGTGAGTCCCTTTTGACGACTTTGCTTGAAATGTTAATCAATTTTGATTGGAGATAATCTGCGGTACCCTTTGAGTTCTTGCCTTAAGCAACTGTTTGAGCTTTCAGAGGTACCCTCGATCTCGTTTTTTTATGTTCCCCGGCATCTAAATCACGGTGGAGTCGAGTCAAATGAAATACCCCAGTGATAAAACACTCCTTACTGATTGCTCGGTAAGGGATGATTAGTAAAGAATTATAGCCTCATTCGAATATTTTGTATCTCTTGAGGGTGTAATAAATATCTTAAGTTGGCGCCATCATTCAAGAGTTTAATTCCAGACTCCATGCAGACAACCTAAGAGCGAGAGACAAGCTTTTGTTAACACTGTTGGGCTTCGAAATGAGCTCTTCACTTCTTGTCGTGATTTTATCACTATCAATCCTCGGTGTTTCTGAGGGTATGAATGTAGAGAACAAAGAGGAATTTGCTTCGGGTTTGCTTCATGTATTGGATATGGAACATGCACCCAACATATCTGGTCGTCGACATGCTATTCCGCGCTACGTGTATAATCTTTACAGAAGAAAGTTTTCCAGAACATCGTTGAACAGAGGCAGGATTACATGGATCTTTTTTCCTGAAGGTAACACAGCTGGTCGAGGGCTTAATCCACAAAACGTGCTGACAATCCTCTTTCTTAATAGTCGTAAGCAGCTTAAATTTGTTTGTTTGTTTGTTTGTTTTCGTATTTGATTATGAACAGGTCTCGACGAGACCGCCAGCAGCGTCAGTCTTCGCTTCAACTTATCCTCGTGTGGTCATCAAAGAACCCACAGAGTTCACAAGGCTGAGCTACATCTTCAAGTGTACCCACTAGATGGCGGTGAAAGGCAGGTCAGCATCGTTCAAATCTCTCAGTTGTTTCAGACAGAAGATCTAAAAGCAGAATACAACACTACAATAGCAATTCAAGTATGTCATAAATTGATCAAAAGCAGATGGTTGGTATTTGATCTCACTGAAGCTATGTTCTCAGAGGTCAATGAAGGTAACGGGCATCTGCGCCTTTTCATATCTTCCAATCCTACTATAAAAATTGCTGTGAATGGAAAACGACAACCGTTCATTACCGTTGTATCAAAACAGATTGATACACAAGGTGAAAAGCAAAGTTTTCCTCCAATGATAAGCCGTCAGTATTCTAATCTGTCTAATTACCATGTGACTAACATTGTGACCGATACTTCAACTAAAGAACCGTCGAACCAGAGATCTAAACGCTCGGACGTAAACATCTGCCGTAAACGCCGACATACAGTTCGATTTCGTGATCTCAAATGGAATGGTTGGATAATTGCTCCAACTCGCTTTGGATTCCATTACTGTCAGGGTGATTGCCCTGGAACTTTGAGTCAAGAGTGTAATCCATCAAATCACGCTATTCTTCAAAACATTCTGCATCATCGTCTCAGCAGGAAGATTCCTGCAGCCACATGTGTTCCCACTGAGCTTCATTCCATGAGTTTGCTTTACTACGACACTGATAACACGATTGTCTTGAGGGAAGTACCAGGAATGGTGGCTTCTAATTGTGGATGCCGATAGAAACAGATCGAAACGATTGTCACTAACACTCCTATTTTCGGAAGAACTTCTTTTTTAATATTTTCAGGATGTGACTAAAAATTTTAAGAACGTACTAAGAACATACCCAGGTTGAGAGTCAGTTAAGAAGGTCTTTATTTTGCTCATTTGTCCGTTTTGTTATTGTTTTGTTTTTCTGAATAGTAAAAGTAAAACTTTAGTCAAACAGGACAATTAACAACTTTCATGGTTTTTTGACAATGTGCATGGTTTTCTTTTTGGAACTTTGCATATGAAGGGGTGGGGATGCTCGTCGGAAATTTAGAATTGAACCCCTAAAGGAGACCAATCGCTTCGCCCAGGATTTTTTTTACCCCAAAAAGATACCATATTTAATTTAAACCGTAAACGGGACCTGCACGGCTACATAAGGGCTACCCTAAGTGAGACCAAAATCCGCAATTTACACCCTCCCCGGACATGATATACTAAAGAACAACTCAGTTTGTAGTCGAATTTAGCATAGCACACAACATCAAAAACATGCTATCGCAAAAAAAGCAAGAACGGTCCGCCTCAACCCCAAAATTAGCAGCTCTTGTAAAATAAGAATGCAATCGAAACGAAAAGCCTTTTCAGGTGGGTAATCATATACTATTACATGCAGTTGTCATACCATAACCGTTAATTAAAGAGAATTCTCGAAGACAATTGCATAAACATTAATTTCCTTAACAACTTGTATTTAAAATAGTTCAAGCTTTATCTTCTCTTTTTGCCCCAAGACCTCAGCAAAATCAGTGAAACGCATTTCTCACACAAATGTATTTTAGTGAACAGTGTCAAACCGCCATTCTCTTAACCCGACTGTGTTGTTCTCAGTAGGCGATACTTGAAACTGGAAATGATAAAAGGTTATAGATTCTAAAAATTAATAATTTAGCAACTTAAACTATACACTAGAACAAACATTTGGCGCGGCACTACCGTACTATGTTTTTCAGGCAAGGCACGTGTGCAAACGGAACAAAGAGAAGGCATCTTAGCCCGGAGGGGGGTGGGGGGGGATGGACTCCCGTATGAAACAGACGGGGATGCTCGTCGTCTCGCTTAGGGGTGTAAATTTTGGATTTTGGTCTCGCTTAGGGTGTTCCGGGCAAAGCGCCAATATTTTATGCCACCAAGGTCTCGTTTACGGTTCCGCGAAGTAACACAGAATTATGCGAAGAGAAACAGAAGTCAAATTTCCTTTTAAATTTTCTTTTTATATAAAAGCATTCGATGATTATGCCTTTTTATCATTCAAACTCATTGCGTGTCGTATTTTTGTGTTTTTAAACGGTCTCTTTTAGCGGTCAAAATTTGCTTTAGGGGTTAATTTCCGACGAGTATCCCCGTCTGTTTCATATGGGAGTCCCCCTTCCCCCCCCCCCGGGCATCTTAGGCACCCATGCCAAAAATTATAAAGGTGCCGAGCACATCTCTGAAATTGTACTGTAATAAAGGGTTTTAAATGGTGGTGTTCATTAAGCTAAGCTGCTGAAAACCATCCGCGCAGAATCTTGGGATTTCTTATGAAGGGAAAGGAGACATGTAATGTGCCCAGTGGTTGGGGCGCCCGCATGTCATTAGGCTCAGTCTCCAGCCGCTAGCCGTGGGTGTCTTGGTGCGCCCGCGATCCTCTCCACCACGGTGGTGGGCAGGATCGCAGGCGCACCGAGACACCCACGGCTAGAGACTGAGCCTAGCATGTCATAAGACCATTCGTAGAATTTGATCCTGGCAGTCCCTCGTTCAACTTCTTGGGCTGCACTCGTAAATAGCCAACTGGCTTGCCTCCAGCCAGTGGGATTTCTTAAAATTTGTTGTTCCGTTGTTTCATTGATTTAGTTTCATTGGCCCTGTAAGGCCCTTGCTGACGAGGAGTGATCAATTAAGTATGTACATGTCATAGTATTATCAAGAACTTCGTAGTATTAAATATATGAAGCGAACAAAGCAGTTCTCTAGTAGGGCCCCCAATACTTAAGGAGGCTCGACAGGGTTTCAACACTTAAAAGACTCTCTGTTTACATCGAATAACGATACAACACTGTATCACGTAAAAGCAATGATCATTATTGTGATGTACCAAGTTACCTTGGCAACAGGAATTTTTCATTCTGAATTTTTCAGGCTTCTCTATGCAATTGTAAAAATTGCGTTCATAACTGCGAAGATCATAGCTTCACTTGATTTCATATCCGCAGTTCATATATGATTCATTTCATATACCATTTCATCATTGATTTTGGATTTAGTTGCTCATATCTCAAAAACGAACGAATTACAAAGCCACGATAAAACAATCGGCAAAGTTTGAAAAAATGCTGTCTTGAGGATTCAGAGCTACCTAAACAAAAATCACAAAATTAAGGTGGCTCTGAATCCACTAGACAGACTGGTTGCTTTTCAGAAACAAAAAATGGAGGTCACCGAATTCGTTTTTGAGATAGAAGCAACTAAAGACAAAATAAAGGGTGTTTTTACAAGGCTTGCCCGTTGCCACGGTGACATATTACGTCACAATAATGATTGTATCTTGTTCAGCAATAATTTGTGTTTCATTTGGCACCACACTATTGCCAATACATGATACAACGTTGTGGTGCCGATCCTTCTGATAAGAGCGTCACTTGGAAGCGTTGAAACTGACTAGGTCTCGCTTAAAGACATCTTTTCACAGAAAATGTATGGAAAAATCACGGAGCTTAAAAAAAAAAAAGAAATATTCTGGTCACGTACTTTGTCATATCTAAGTTCAACTGTTGCTACACGGGAAAAAAACGAAGGAAATTCCATTTGATGATACTCTCTTCCCGACAACGCTTAGGGTTTGGTCGCTTATTTGTTGTTAGTATAATTACATGGGTGATTATTGAAAATTCTCTGCGCTGATTGGTTGCGCTTGAGGTGATTATTACGGGATAATCACGTAAGTGGCATTTTTCAAAATGGCCGTAAACCGTTTTGTCGAGGTGACAGACGAAGAAAGTAATTGTTTGAAAGAAAATGCATATTCTTCAAATAATCACCTGTGTAATTATACTAAAACAATTATTCACCTCGCCTTCGGCGAATAATTGTTAAATGGTCGCTGACGGTTTTTACATTAGCTGTTTAGGCGGTGACTTAATATGCAATGACTGGCCCACCCTGCTAGCAGAGCTTTTCTTAACTCGACGAGAAAGAAAGGACTCAGCAGAAACCGAGTGAAGTCTTTATTGAGTATGCGCAAGCCGTTGCTTGGAGACAGTTTCAAACTCAGGCCAAGTCTCGATCGCACTCACAGACGCCGTGTTGATTTTCATACTGAAGACTCGATTTTGCCCTTCGCCTTGTCAAAAATATGACACGCGCATTGCCTAAACCGGTTTGACCGGACTGACTAGCCCAGAAACTTGGGCTGCGGCGACTTAACACGCTTTCTGCAGAGCCTCTCTTTCTCGTGAGTTTTAGAGAGGCTCTGCTCGCAGGGTGTGACTGGCTGACTTTCTCCTGAATCATGGGGAACCCACAATAAGGATGGTGAAGTCATCCGATCCGTTAGGTGAAATCGATTCAATAGCAACGCTACCCTATCTACTCACGCGGCTCGGTCACACGATGTTGCAGAGGCAGTCATAAATCCAAGTTGGAGTTCTCACTTTAAACAAAAAGAAAGAGTCAATATTATATTATTTCAAGAAATAAGAAAAAATATTTATCCTCAAGGCAAAACTAGGGAACTGCTTTGCTATTGACAGTTTGTGAACGAGGCAAGATGCTATCTCCTCTCAAAAATCGTTGCGCATTACAGGCACCTTCATTTTGGGAATAAGGTGAAATCTGTCCCATATGATTTCTCTTTTCACGCATTTGTATATTTTTCTTTTTGCACAGCAGGACTCTATACCATTATAGAGTCAGAGAAAATTGAGGCAGAGAGGGAGAGTAGGAAATAGGGACAGAATTAGTGAAATTCCAATCGACTGTTTTTTAATCGGTGTTCGGTTCCAAACGTCTGCATGACATCATAAAAACTCATCCCTGCCCTTCAATCGGAATGCCACTTTCAATTTAAAGCACACTTGCGGTTTTAGTTGGAGTGTTAAGGATTTCTTTCTCGCAAATGATAATTCACAGACTAAAACACCGTCCCAGCAATCCAAAGGTGGCCTTATTCGGAGGCCATTTTACGCATCAAATAAAACAGACGTCCGCGATGGCCGGTGGTTAAAAGCAAACTTTATACTAAACTAAGTGATTCGCCAGACAAGTAACAAGTTAACTGCTTCAACCCGAATAGAATCTAAAATGCCGTAAAGGCGAGAATTGTTTGTTGTTTTTTTTTTTCATTCTCGTTTTCAATCTATTTTTGTCGACTATACCTGGCCAAACCCATTTTCTCACTGACTTCAAGATAAAATAGTGAAAATCGACCTAAATATGACTGTCAATCCGGAACATACGAATACAGCCACACATATATAGAGCCAATAATTCCACCTTTGAACGAAGACGTCGGTTTGTTTGACAGGAACCCATGTGGTAACACACGCAGAAATAGCCCGTGATAACAACACCTTCGCGTTTTACGGTACTTTATTATGATTCGCTGAGCATTTACATCATCTTATACAGCCATTCCTGTAGGCCCTCATCCCCGATAAATACCTCTTAAATATAACCCTCACAAAGTGCAAAGCACCAATATTGAAATATCGAAAAATAAGGATTCAAAAAGATCAACTCCTTAAAATTAACTTGTATACTACGGTAGATCTAGAGCGAACAAATTTAAATTATAACCGACGATGCACGATGCGTCAGTGTTCATACTACCAAATTAAAATCGATTCAATTAAATTAATGGAAGACGACTCCCAAAAGCGGATCCGCTATTTTTGGTATAAGATACTAAAAAACCAATTTTCGAAAACAAGCCCCATAGTATAATAAAAAGTACTTCTTATTTCTAATACTTCCAAGTTACATGTAAATAATTCAATTATTCACCAATAAAATTAATACTATTTGAATCCGCTTGACACTAATTAGGTTTTTGTCAGTTTTCAGAATGCATTTCATCCCTCAACATGCGGGAAACGAAGTAAGAGCTCCTGCACCTATGTTCATAAACTAAGTTAATTTGATAAACGTTATGTTTTGTTAGGCTAAAACAAATTTAGCGTTGCTTCATGTCTAAGGTTTTTTCCGGCAGTTTTTTCCATTCAAATCTCGGATTCTCTGCACAGTTACCGCCGTCAAGGAACTCAAATCACCAAACACAGCTTAACATTGTTCTTTTCAAGTTGGTAAGCCAGGTTTTTCAGACGACGGATTCGTAAGCGATCAGGAATGAGAGTCACACGATACAAATGAAAAGCTTGTTGTTTGGCCATGGCGAACTGGAGCTCTTGAACCGAAATTTCGAATACATCCTTCTGGTCGGATGAGGTTGTCTTAACCTCAATATATGTGATCACAGGTTTCTCCGAACCCGGAACCCGTCGCCGAATCTCCAGATCGTAAGGGACAATTGTGTTTCCTTTCTCATTTATCCACACAATTTCTACTTCGCCGGGAGATAGTAGCTGGGCCTGCTTGAGAAGATACTCGTACACACAGCGCTCTCCCCAACGCCCGACGTCTTCTCGATTCGAGCCCTCGACTGGACTGAACACTTTCATGTCACCACCATTAAATTCAAGATCCTCAAAGTCGAGATCTGTTTCTCCATTTTCAAAAAACAGGTACGCGCGCGATGGAAGAACTTGGCTTGCTTGAAATTCGTTACCAGCGTTAATAGAAACGTTTCCATGCACAGGCGAGAGATCTGGTCTCGTTAGTAACATATCTTGCGGTGCATTCTCAACACCATAGGACAAGCAATCTTGAGGTAGGTTCGCTTCGACAACTTCTTCACTTAAGGATGAATCTGGACCGTCTTGGAGGCTTGATTCAGGAATCATTTCGTTTGGCCCATTACTCATATTTTCTGGTGTTGACGCTTCAACAACTTCAGACAGTCGTGGAGGTTTATGTTGACCCTGAACGCCTTCATGAACCTTATCCTCCCTTTCCTTGGCTATATTTTCATTCCCGTGGAAACCCTCTGTACCAAAAATGGGTTGCCTCGTCCTTCCTTGCACCTGATTTTCTTGGTTTGTCTTCAGAGAATCTGGCGGTGCTGGAGGTGGCCACATTTTAAGCACGCTACTATCTGCAGAACCTCCTTCAGGGATGCGAGTCTTGTCGTACTGGGCTGCAGATTTTGGTGGCCAGGAGTGAAGTTCATCGTCTCCAGATTGACGTACCATTGTTGTCTCGGTGGCCGAGGCTGGATTTATTTCCGTAGGAGTTTCTTCCTCTGGTTCAGGAACTA
>NC_090884.1:42845863-42848363 GCF_036669925.1 Montipora capricornis
TCAGGCAGAGGATTGCGTTAACACTAAATAACATACAAGGGCAGAAATGAATATAACTTACTCGATGAAGTTTTCTTTTTCTTCTGGATAGTGCCAGCCGAGCTTTGGTCCATTGACAGGGGTAAAAAGACGGAGTCTCCTTTCAAGTTTACAAACGTTCCATCTGTCAAAGGAATCACACAGAGGGAAGCAATCGAATCCAAAGTCTCTTGACTGCTGTTCCGTTCTTGATCGAGACATCTGTACATACATTGCAGCCACCGAGCCAACCAACCAACCTTGGCAACATCCGCAATGCGTTCATCGTCATTAGAAGTGGACGCGCTAGTCTTTGCAGAAAGCTTTTTCACCTCTTCCTTTGCGATCTCTAAGAGGTGCTTGCTAGATAGGGTCTCAATTCCGAGTCGAGACCTAAGAGTTGGATTAAGCGCTTTTGCTATCCCCGAGTGGAGGTAACATAAGCCCAAGTGCTCCTTGAGTAAGGCGGGTGTCACAAGATCTTGTGTTGTGGAGTCTTGGCAGAATATCGCCCGGCTAGGAAGAACCCAGGTGTAGCTACTTGCGTCTTGTTTGGACGTTTGCACTGGAACGCACGGTTTGCCTTGCAGGAGTGTCAAAATGTGGCGCGCAACTGGTGTAAAAAAATCCAGAATTTCCTCCTCAAGGGGGACAAATTGAAAGTATGAAGCTACGGAAGACAGGCCTGAAACTGATGGGTGATCCTAGGAATAGAAGAGAAACGTTTGTATTCCAGTTGCTTTCAATTCTAATGTTTGTCTCTTCCCTCTGACTGGAAAGATTGCAAATACTGAAGAATGAATTTCAATAGGACAAAACACGGAATCATTTCATACCCGCCGTTTATGTAAATGACTTTCATACATCACGTTCTCGCCTATTTCGGGTTATAAAAAACGAACGGTTAACTCATCAGCTGCAAGATCGCTTCATAATTTAGTGGCTCAGCAGTGTGTAGGGAGATCAAACGGTCAAGGGTTTAAAGTGGTACTATGATCAAAAAATCATTTCCTTTCTTTCTTCTGATTTTGAAAGCGTGTTCGCTTAAAACCCAACTGGCAAAATTTTGAGCTTTGAGTTTTATCCAAACGCTGTTTATTTTGAGTGTAAGTTTTGGATTTCATGGTCCGCGATTACTCACGTTCAAAACTGGCCGATTGGACCTCAGAGGGTGGGATCTAGAGAAAATGACGTCATTTACTCACTAGCTTAAAATTTTAGCGTGGAAACGCAATTTATTATATATGCAAACCACGGGTTGAAAAGTCTGAAAGCCCGAAACTCCCGTGCTGCATATTAATTAGGCCGCGTACACACGCATGGCATTCTTAAACTAGTGAGTGTTTGACGTCATTTTCTCCTCGACCCAGCTCTCTCAAGATTTTGAAGTTAGTAATGGCGGACCAATAAATAAGAAAATTCCAGCTAAAATAAACAGTTGTCTTTTTAAAATCAGAACTTAAAACTTGGGTGAGTTAGTGTTTAGTTAACATAGTTTTGAAATCCAAAGGAAAAACAAATTTTTTTTTGGTCGTAGCATCAAGCCTGATGCTTTTCGCAACCGCAGTTGCTTCTTTAAACACTTCTATTTCGCAGGACTACACTCACCCGGAAGATTGTACTTCACTTCTATTTCTCGCGCAGAAATTCGTTATATATCCGCAGTTCAAAAAGCCGACTCTTCCGTAATCTAACTATAATATGCAACACTCATTTCTCCTGGTGCAAGGACTGTATCAAACAACAATGCAAAGGTCACATACCATAAAGACAGACATCGCTTCGACGAAGAGTTGAGGGATCTCTTCCCTGAGCCACTGGTTCCATGATTTGTCACTATCCACATCCTCTCTGGACGAAGGAACCTCAAAATCGCCTTGGATGATGAAACGGAAACCGTAACTTCGAAGCGGAAGGTAAGCAAACACATTTTGCTGCGGCAAAGTCTACGGACAAATGAAAAATATTACAAGCATTCGACAAAAATGTACTGATTTCGATAGCTGATTTCAAGGCATTGTCCAGAGATATCTTTAATCACAGCTTTCAATCTAACAAGTCTTCGCTTCTGATTTATCTTCCCGACTGCTTTCCGAAATAAACAGTTCATAAGGGGCCATTTGCCCAAAAAATTAAAAATAAATAAAATAAAATAAAAAAAGTGCAACGTCGACATAGTCTTCATGAGTTGCTATTTCACTTCCAAATGAATCAGATTTTATGACAAAGGACTTATCATAAAAAAAAAACATTAAAAAAACAATAAAGATAAAACGATCATTTTACCTGACGTCTTTTATCCAAAGTAGGCTCTTGGTCCGCATCACCGAACAACGGAAAAGCTAAAGCCAATTCCGTCGTTTCTACATTTTCCTTCGTCTGAATCTTAATGATTTGAAAAGAAAAGGGCGGTCTTGGTTAGAAACAGGGAGCTTAAGATTTTACGACGGCGACGGCAACAACAAAGCCGCAAAACAATGAT
>NC_090884.1:42853363-42868363 GCF_036669925.1 Montipora capricornis
TTCGGTCTCATCAGTAGTTTTGCCCGCGAGATTGTTGGTACCACGTAGAGGAAATTAAAACAATTATGTGACATCATACCAATGTATCCATAGCGGTGAGCTCCTTTTGTACTTTTGCCAACGTCACACAGTGCTCGGATGTTCTTTTCCATGAAACCAATTTCGTTATTGAACACCACAATCTTATCACTTTCGAGAACAAAAACAAGGGACGGGAATCCCGCGACAGATCCCTCATCGGGATATGAGTTGTCATCTGCATTCTGTACTAGCTCTAACACAAAGTGCGTGTCCCTTGAATACAACTCGGTAGACAAACGGTGCAAGCCACGCCCCTCGCGCTCTCTCTGTCTCTGAACGAGTTTTGACTCCTCTTCCCCGAGCTCAAGACCAATTCCAAACTCTTCGCGACGAATCTGCTCAATGACAGCCCTGCACTCTTCTTGTTGCTTGGACGTGAAAGCAGCTTGTTCACTCGAATAGTCCCCGGCATCTGAGACAGCTTCTGGAAGTAAGATACCATACGATACCTTTATTTAGAGAGGGAGGACGCAATTAACATGCTATTAACGGCCCTGTAGCTAGCGCACAGACAACCAACCAAAACACTGGAAACTCCATGCCCTACACTTTGCTAATAGCGTGTGGGTTCTTTTACGTACCGCAAGGTTATTTATGAACATTGAAGGGTTGTGTGATGGGGCCTCAAGTTTAATCGCCCTTTTCCGACAAGTCTAGAGAGTCTAGCCATTAGCAGATATCATTACAAAGGTAGCACTTTGTACTAAGGTATTTAAAGACCCTTAAAGCCTCGAAACAGCAACTTAAATTGAGCATCAAACCTGGAATCATAGAGAACAATTGGTAAATTTGGCATGTCCAAAGAATGTCTACAGAGGAATAAATGGGTCGATGTGTGAACAAAAGCAGAGCGAGATTTAACACCCGTACCTTCTTCGTCTTTTACTTCATTTCTGTCTTCTTCTTCATCATCACAATCACCTTTAGGGGCGTGTCCCTCATACAGAGGGATTGTTATATCGTCTTCCGGTGTCCCTACAGATCGCTAAAATGTAAAACACGACTTCAGTATAATGCACGATCTGGTACAACGTCAATTCCAGCATCCGGTGAACGATGCTGTGGATACAGAGTTTCATTTTGTCACCACTTACCTCTGCCCTCTCAGTCTTTTCTCTACGAGATAGTACAGGATTGACTACCGCAATTGGTCTTTTTTGGTATTCTTCATCTAATCCAATTTTTAATACCGAGCCTTCCTCTGGGTAATCTGACCGCACTCGGCTGTGAAAATCTTCAATCCACTGATTTATACCAAGAACAAAGCCAAGTCGATGAAGCCGACTTCGCTGATGCTGGGTTGAGCAGCAAGATAACAGAACCGAGGGGGCTTCTGTTGAGCCAATAAGCTTCTTTAGAGGCTCAAGGAAAACCTGTCGCGAAAGAAAATGACCGTGGCGATCATTTTGTCATACTACACATGTTAAACGAGCTTTAATTGCCAATGAAAATATTGTGTAATTCTAAACAGCTGCAAAGTGAAAAGACGTCACTATTGATAACCCACAAATCAGCAGATTTCATACTCAAGCACAATTTTTTTCTCACTTGCCGGATTTCCCTTCCCTAGAAAGTCTAACAAACCCTATTAAGTCTTGTGCTCAAGATTTTAGCAAAACATACCTTTGTTCCAACAGTCTGAGCTAACTTTCTTGGCATACGAACCAAACATTTGAGTACAAAATCGGAGGGGCGTTTAGATCCCTCAGGAGTCGCCATGGAGGCTAAGGAAGTCTGCACGTGGTTGGCTAAAAGAGCCAAAGGAGTGTTAAACACTCCGCCATTCAACATGACCATAGAAACTAGATGCCCTGCGGCACCAACCGCATCACCACGACTTAAGCAACCATTGAAGATTTCCGGTGACGTGTTTGTGGTGACACGCAGAAGAACCCCTGGAGATGTTTCCATGACAACCAAAGAACCATGCCCCCTTGATGTAGATTTTCCAGCGTTTGCTAGGATTCCCTCGTTTTCTAAAAACGACTTTAAGTCCCCGAGCTGGGACACCTCTCCTCCAAACACTTCGTCCCAGTGAGTCCAGAGTGTCACGTCCTCGAGAAGTGGGACCCTCTGTATTGCGGCTATTGCATCTTCTTTGCTCATATACCCAAGGATACTTCCCTTGTGCGCTTCTACATTGCTGTTTCCTATATTTTTTGCGCATGCATCATGACACAAAAGTGCAGCCTCGTACACTATGGCAGGTGTGTTTGTTCGCGTCATTTTTTCTCTTCGGTCTGAAGCTTTTTTTAACAGGTTTGAACAAGAGCCATATCCCAGATCTGTCACTTTACCAATGCTGTAGTAATTGCAAAGATGCTGTTGAATGACCTCCTAAAATGTGGAAAGGGAAGGGAAAGAAGCAAAAACATGTCACTCAATACTCAACAATATCCAAAGGAGGGGAACAGGATTATAGTTAAGATATGAGAAGGTCAAATTACATCAGTTGCGCTCTCTATAAAAAACGAAATATCTGTTAGAAAAAATAACTTGATTTCAATCAAGTTATATATATAAGGAAACAAAGAGAAAAGCCGTCTAATAACACGTACTGAGCCAATGAGTTCAAATTTTTAATAGGGTTAACTTTATGTTTTCCTCCTTTAAAAGCCAAACTAGTGGACTTCCGACATTAGTTAAACTTCGGTAAAGTTCGCAACTAACGGTAAAACTTGCGTTTGTTTGAACATCACTCGCAAGGCTTTGAAGGAAGGCACAACACCTTTAATCTCTATACAAGTTTCCTTTAACTGTGACCTTCATAATGACCACCATGGATTGTGAAACAATTATCCAACCCTGAGGACATTGGACTACAGTTGAACAATGCTGAAAATGGAACCCTGTACTGCTGGAGGTACTGAGCAGAGCACGCTGAAAAAAACATGCAAAGGCTGCCACAACGAGTGATCAAACCGCAGTTACGGTTTACGATGAGTTTGAAGTTATTCAAATGGGCCTCGTGTGAGAATCGGAATGCCTTTCGTTCTTTGTCACAGTGTATGCTCCAGTGCGTTTCGTGTAAACAAATGAAATATACAACCTGCAAGTGACTTACGAGAGAGGTTTGCGTTCCACACTGTGAAATGAAATCCAGTATACTGACCAAGGAAACCTGGTGCCCAAGCCTTGTCCGTTGTCCCCCTGAACGAGCCATGGCCAAGCCACCAACCTCCTCGATAGCATGGAGAAGCTCCTTATGAGAAGTTAAAAATTTCAAGAATGAGCCATTACCAAGACCTTCAAAACTGTCAAAATCGGGAAATTTGCTCAAAACAGTGGCTTCAATGATCGCCAACCTTCCAAGGCCAATGTTATCTGCATTTGCCAGCCAGGTTTTCACTTCATTCACCAGTTCGCCTGAAGAAAAGGGAAACAAATGCAATGATTAAAAAATAGACTCTCCACCGTTTTTAAGACCACATTGGCCGCGGAAGAGAAGACAAGAAATTAGCTTGGATTAATTGGCAAATTCTTAACTTTCAAATGACCCATAATACAGTTTTTTGGGAAGTGTTTTTTGCCTCAAAGCAATGGATATCCGGTTCAATGAAACAAGATAAAGGGTAAATAGCTTGTGTTGTTTTTATGTAAAGAACCTCCAAAATGCATTGCATTATGGGATGGGGGAAATATTTACGTTACATTTGGACTCCCCGATGTACCCCGATTTTTTAAACAGGAGACAGTCATTTTCACGGTTTCTGACACTATGTTGGTTTGAGGGAAGGTGGAAAGCCAAAGCAGACTGGGCCGCTAAAAAATACAGTGGTTGAGTCTCTCAAACCAAAGTCACTGACTTAAACACGTCTACGCTGAAAATTAGAAATACGTGATTCAGCCAACGGCTTTTCAGGTAGCTGCGTAATTTTAATCGTAAGATTTTTTTTTTTATATATACTAAATATGAAGATTTCATTTACAGTCACTGTAGTTCATCTTTACCCTATGCAAGCCTTTTAAAACTTATTTTCGCTACCAAAATGCATCAAATTACTGACAAAGTGAAAAATACATCCCCAAAATACAACCTTCACTGGGTGGAAGTGGTCGTATTTCTGCCGTTTCCTGCAAGTCTTTCATTCTGTTAGCAAATTGCTCCTCGACCTTTTGTTCAACCAAAGAATCCAGTGTGTCTCCCACTAAACGCTTGCAGCTCGCGGTAAGAGCAAGTTGAAATAGTCGTCGACCGAGAGCATCTCCAGTAATTGTAGCGAAAAAATTCGTAATCTTCTTTTGGCGTTTGCCTTCAAAAACGTCCAAGCAGCAATCAAAAATCTCGTTTAATGCATCAACGGGAGAAGCGCCAATCACTTTCATTGCACAGCTCCTCAGATCACCCACTTCCTGCCCCAGAAGATCTTTCTTGATTTTTTTCAAGTGTCTTTGAATTTCCTCGTCCAAGTCAGCTGCAACATGTTCTCTAACCGATTTCCATCGTTCACTGTCAGACCTTTTCGCTTTCTTAATCACCTGAAAACAACAGATACTGCATCATCACAGGAACTAAGCCAAAATTCACAATTTGTGTGCCCAGTTACACATAACAGACAGACGTGACCAGGAAACCTATGGATATGAACCGCTCATTATTACAAACTAAGATGCGTATCATGCAATAGGAAATCCACTGTTATGTTATACAAAATATGCCACTAAGCATTTGGGTTAATTTAAATTAATTTACCCTTATTTTCTGCTTTCATTTCAAATAAACATAGGCCAAATAAAAACTTTCTTAATCGACTCTCAGCCTGAGAAATGTTTTTAATACGTTCTTAAAATTTTGGTTAATTTTGGTTCTCAACGTTCTTATAAAAAATAAATTCTTATACAAAAGAGGACTGTATAGGGAAAATTGAAAATCCTCAAAAAATAGGCCGATGATGATCTAACCTTACTTTCGCTGTGTTCTCATAATAACACCCCTCATTAGATGTCTGTCTCATAAGCACTGGGAAATACCAAATTCACGAATTTGATTGGCTGAAATCGATACTGACCGCGGTCTAGATTTTCCTATCTAGAGCGGTAATGTTTTGCGGTGAAAAAGTTGCAAACTAAAATGAAAGAAAATATTGAGTATTTTCTTCTACCAATATTTATTTGTGGAAGTGCCAAAAAGTGCCAAAAAGCATGAGGAGGATGAGCAAACATTGGCAGATTTAACAGGGGCACCCAACGAGAATATAGTTCAAAACCACTTAGACATAGCACGGTACATACAGGCATATTTTTATCCCCTATAAATTTTTGATCTGTTCGGAATTCGTTGCTGAAAGTCTAGAGATCCGAAAATTATAGGGATCACAACTAACCTTTTCGAAAATTTCAGCCAGAAAAAAGGCTCCCGAAAATTCTAGGTGAGCCTTTTAGGGTAAAAAATCCGTTAAAAGTGGGCAATTATACTATCTTTTAGATGTTCGAAAATCTTAGGACAAGCAGCCAAGCAAGAAATTTTACAACAAGTGATCCGAAAATCCTAGATGTCAAGTCGTCTTCCGAACAGATATTTTTCGAAAATTGACGCTGGGTGCCCCTGGATTTAAGTTCAGCTCATCGCCAATCATCGCCGTTTGCAAGCAAAATGTCTGTTAATACAAACCAGTTACATTAAACGAAGTAAATTGCTCTTGTTTACCATACAATAAACATCTTATTAACCGAGCTTAGTCAGTCAGGTGTGTGTGTGTGTGTGTGTACAGACCTCACGGCCTTCGGTCTGTACTCACGACCTCGGTCAAGATTCTCCCATAGAGACCTCCTGCTCGGATAATAAAACGTAATTAAAGACCTGCCAACTGAATTATTCTTTACATGTTACAGATAACAACAATTTGCAATCTCTGATTACTTTTTCGGAGGCTTGTACAGTTTCAATAAATCTACAAAGTTTGTCACTTGAAAATTAAAATAAATGCCAAAATTGTGCTGATTCATTTGGGAAATGGAAAACTTGAGTATCGAGTCTCGAGTTTTTCGAGAATGGTGAGGTGAATATATCGAGTTCTGTGTGGAGACAATATTTAAGTGAACTTGTTAAAAGCGATAGATTGTGGCTACACCTTTATGTAGGATGTAGCTACACGTACGTGTATGTATTCCTTAAACAACAAACAGCCCAGACAAAAAACGTTAAAAAGGTTGGAACATTTTAAAAAAAATGAAAGTTTTGTTACCGAAATTGCCAATCCAACGCTTTGTATGCGCACACCAAGCTCGTACGGTGTTTCACAATCATTCTCTTCACAAAGATACGCCATGAATTTGCTTAAAGCCACTTTCTCGCGCCAGAGATCCTCTCTAGTCATATACCTTTCCAAATGCCTCAGAATCTGAATAGTTGTTATTGGAGGAACGGAGCCTAGACTCGGTGGAGCCTTGAACATGTCAAAAACCACAGGCTGTTGCAATAACGGACCCAGCTTTAGATCTTCAAAATCTTGCTTGGACTCTAAATCTGCAAGACTCTGGCCGAGTTCATGCACAGTGGCAATGCTGTTGCACATGACGTAAGCGTGGATAAATAAACTAACCTGCAGGAAAATGGATCACAACAAGGACTTTAAAGAAGCGCATTTGCAGTCTCTAAAGGAACAGCTGTTACTGAAATCATTCACATCCTACGAATAGGAGTACAAGTCCTCGAAAATGGCACTTTGTATACAGGTTATCTCATGATTTCGAGTGCAATTTGGAATAAATGAGCACAAGTAAATTTCTTTTCAAAGACTAACAAAACCGCACAAGCCCATTTGGCGTAGGGTTGTAGTCTTTGAATTTGAGTCCACTTGTTAATGTGAGGTGCAATAAGCACTAGTAAGGATTCCCAGAGGTAAATAAGTAAATAAATACTTAATTTACCAATGCCAATATGGGTTCTTCAGGGCCAATGAATCATAGTAATCATACAAACAGAACAGAATAATTTTTTGCAAGAATGCTAACTGGCTGGAAGCAAATCATTTGGCTATTACCGATGACAACTGAGAAGTTTAAGTAGGAACCAGGAACAACTACAGCTAGTGGTCAGAACTGGTTTTGAACCCAGGATCTCTGAATGTCAAGGCAGGCGCCTTGACCACTCGGCCATGCTAGTTCCGCGGGTTGCCAAGCCAGGAGGGGTCACAATGCAGGAGTTTATTTGCACTTCACTAGCAAAACGTGCTTGAGAGTACTATTTACTAAATCTCTTCAATGGGTTCGATATATCAATATTCACACATGGCTACAAGGATTTATGATTAAATTTGAAATATTTTCCTCAGAAATCCCCCTTAAGACTTGTGTGACAAAGGAAACAGAACTGAGTCGTGAAATAATTTGACTATAAAGCCTCGTAGCCATGCCTTAATATTAATAAATCAAACTCAGCCTATTAAGATAAGATCCAGTACCATAAGGGGAGATTCTTTTATAATAAATAAAAATACACAAATGTACTCCTTACTTTATTCTGCAGCTGAATAAGATCATTAAGGGCTGCAATATCTTTATCTCTCTTGATGCCAAATGCACTCCAACTGGACCTTCCAAAGTGATTACAGAGTTTAGCCTTGACTTTTTCAAGTGAAACAAACTGTCCACTGTCCGACAGAGATTCAATAATATTCTTTGCTGCTGTATTAATTTCAGTAGAAGAGACACGTTTTGAAGGGCTAGATTGGACGGAAGACATTATTTTTTGGGCTTGTTCAAAAGACTTTTCCATAGGTCCAGGAGTTCCAATTTCACGAGCACGTGCACCGAGAGATAGTTGGTCCGGGGTAGAATTTCCCCTCACTTTTTTCCCTGGGCTAGGAGTCGCTTGCATCTCGTTCAACAACTTTTCATACCCATTGAGTGGAAGACACGTTTCATTTGCAAGCTTTTCCTCTTGTTCTTGCTGCCTCATGATTTCCGCCAATGAAGGCAGCGCAATGTTAGCTGGTTGAGGAGGATCAACACCTGTAATTAGGGACAAAAGATGCCAGTAATGTGAAATACAAGCATATTAATTAGTGGGTGAGCTTTCCTTTAAGAAACAATCAAATATGGTGAAGACCTGTCCTTTGTCAATATCAATTCTGTACCTTTTGAGTGGCAACCAAGTTGCAAAGGTATAATTATTCAGTATAGCTCAGTTGGAAGAGCATTGCACCTGCATCACAGAGGTCATGGGTTCGAATCCCATTGAGGATACCTGAAATTTTCAGGTGTCTATAAGATACAATTATTGCTTAAATTGTCAAGTGCTAGGATCACTTCTCCTTTTCTTAAGTTAACTTAACTTAAGTTAAAAATGAATGCATATTTTTGAAATTCTTTTCCTCTATTTTCGTGAAAGTAGAGTAGAATTGTACTTTCGTCCTAGTCCGCTTGAATAGTGCGGACCTGTGAGGAAACAACCAGTGATTAAATTTAAAAAAAAAACACACTCCAGAAGATGAGCATGGCGCCAATGGAGAGATATTACACAAAACACGAACCAAATAAAGATGATGTCTGCTTGAAACTTCGTTGCTATGCTCGAGAATTTTTTTTTAAAAATAAAAGCCTTTCATCCCTTCAACGAGCGATCCTGTCTTGGGTTCCAGTCCTTCCTCGACAGGTCACGCAAAAACGTGACAATCGAAATTTTCCAAGAGCATTGCAACATCACATCGATTTTACTCGTTTAGATCATTGGTAACCCCTATTTTTTTAATCATGAATCACTTACTTTACTTACTATCTACAAAATATGATAAGATGAAAAAATTCCCACCGTACGAAGTTATCTTTATTTTATTTTATTTTCTCGTGCCATCGAATCCCGGGGAGGGGGGGGGGGGGGGAGGAGGGATGCTCGTCGTCTCGCTTAGAGGTGTAAATTTTGGATTTTTGTCTCGCTTAGGGTGTTCCGGGCAAAGCGCCAATATTTTAAGCTGTCAAGGTCTCGTTTAGGGTTCCGCAAAGAAACACAGAATTAAGCGAAGAGAAGCAGAAGTCAAATTTTCTTTTTAACTTGTTTTTAGGGGTCAAAATTTCCTTAAGCCACGCCCAGATTAGTCTCCTTTAGGGGTCACAAAAAGCTCGAGCCACGCCCAGATGGTCTCCTTTAGGGGTTAAATTCAAAATTTCCGACGAGCATCCCCGTCTGTTCCATATGGGAGTCCCCCCCGGGCACGCACCTCGAGGATGAACTCTACTGTTATGTAAAAATCCCACTCCTAAAAACCTATGCACGGAAACCTTCACTCTAACAGTTTATTTTTATGATTTTCGACGGATGAGCAGATGAGGCTACATCATATGGCCGATTTATCGAAATTAAGGCATTTTTCCACTGTCATTTTCTCCGAAACAAAGTCGGTGACCCCCAATTTTTTTTTTCATTTTTGGAGTAAGTACTTTATGACCTAACTCTAGGTGAGAAATGAAGAAAATTTCACCGTAGGAAGATTTTGGCGCGAACGTCCTTAATTCACCAGGCCCCAGTTGTTCAAACATGGATAGCGCTATCCGCAGGATAAATCACTATCCACTGGATAACTCTATTGGTTTTGCTAGTGTTTATCCGCTGGATAGTGATTTATCCCGTGGATAGCGCTATCCAACGTTTGAACAACTGGCCCCAAGGCTGTAGTTTATCTACCTACAACCCCGACACATAGGTGCAGAAATATAACCTAATCTAATTTAGCCTTCCATTCAATCCTAGACCAATTGAATGGGACATTTTAACCTTTTTAGGCAATTATGCGACGCAAAATATATTTCATGGAGACTGTGGGGGCAGGAGGGGCACGGTTCGACTGGTGGGCTCTACGCCATCCTGGCAAGAGATGAGTGCTTATGCACCAGTTGTGGTGATTTCCCAAGCATGTGTGCAGTAGGGCATAACCAGAGTGCCATAGTAGTGTAGCGGAAAAAGCATGTTTGTGGAGCATTTTAGCAGTAGCTTCACTTTTTTCTAATTCCTGATTTCTCTGGTGATTTGTTGGAAAGCTCTTCACCTTTGCAGTGGACGGAATTTCCGGCCCTTTGCCCTTGGAAATCACGAACAACAGTGTGTCTGCCATGTGTGTGTGTCATGGATGGTCCTCCTGATTCACAAGTTTGCAAGGAAAAATCTGGATACCTGCGTACAATAATAGTGGACGGAATTTCCGGCCCTTTGCCCTTGGAAATCACGAACAACAGTGTGTCTGCCATGTTGAATCATGATCAGGCGTGTGCATCGGATTCTACATCCTTGGCTACTGGCACATCGGCTCCTCCAGTTCCTGCTTTTGCAACTACTTTTACTTCGTGACCAGAAGTCATTAAGCTTACTCAGGTCTTTTTTCAGGCACTTTACACCTCCTTGCCGCATACTTTGGGTCCCGTGCAAATGGCTTCAATTCATCATTTCCAACAGTGCCACATACAAGCTCACCGGCGGAAAACACAATTTCAGTTCCAACCATTTTGCTCTCAGGCTTTGGTTAGCAAACACCATCATCTTCTATTGGTTTCTCTTCAGGTTAAATAATTGCGACTTCTTTTATTTACACCTATGCTATTGCTCGTAGGGAGGCTCTCCATTATCATTGTCAGCCTTTTTGAGCATGCCATCTTTGTTCGAGCTTCAGTGTGCTGGGAACAGCTCACCCTGTGTTTCACATTATTTCACCCCCCTGTTTCCTTTTGACATGTCATTTGCACCTGTTTCAGTGGCTGGGGCATCTTCTTTTTTCTGTAGACCGTTCGTGGTGGCACTGGGGTATTCTCCAATCCCTGAGAAGATGGTGACCAAGATTAGATCAGGCCAGGTTGTTGATCCAGATGACTTGTTAGCAGAGAACCTTGAGGCACCGAAGTCTGAACCCGAATCTAACCTGGATGGTCCTCTTAATTCACCAGTTTGCGAGGAAAAATCTGGTTACCTGCGTACAATAATAATAATTATTATTGCTTTCATATTGAGGTATTACCCTCCATCCATAAACTTGAAGAGCTAATCACCTGCCTTACAGTGTTGCTCCAAGTTGCCTTCAACGTGACAAGTATGACAGTCACTGTATCAACGCCCTCCTAGAATCGTGGTCTCTGTAAAAGCATTGCACTCACAAAGACAAGTTTCCCAAGATCTCAATCTTGTTGCAGGATAGTGTTGTGCAAATAAGTTGTTGATAAATCCCAAAAAGACAAAGCTTGCATCGTTTGGCACCCTACAACTCGTCTCCAAGCTACCCCACGTTATGGTACCCTTCCTCAGTCACACTTTGACTCCTGCCTCATCTGCCAAAGATTTAGGTGTCATTCTTAACTCAGACTTAATGCATATGTTGACCTTAATGTCCTCTCTACTTTCTAGTTTGTGTCAAATGAGCAGGCTCAAACACTTACTTTCCAATTGAAAGATGTGCTCAGCATAATCCTAAATTCTCTTACTTTTGTCAAATAATTTTACTCTTCAACTCTATGGTCTGGTACATTCAAACATAATAATTTATTAAGAAATTACAACTGATGCAAAACTTTGCCGCTCGCATATTGACTGACGCCAGAAAGAACGATAGCATTTCTCCAATATTGCATGAACTGGGCTGGCCTACTGTACAAGAATTGTTGCACTTGAGTGATATTACCCTGATTTAGAAATGTTTGAATGGTGTGACACCCAGTTATTTGAGTTCAAAGCTTACAGAGCATTCAGAAATGCACGAGTACAATACTAGAAATAGAGATCAGCTCAGCCATCCCAAATGTGCCACAGCGATTGTTTAGCACTAGTTTTTCTACAAAGCAGTAGCATCGTAAAAGGGCCTTTCTGTCCTGATAAGAAACTCTCCATCTATTCAATGTTTCAAGAGGAAAGCTAAGAGTTGAAATAAGTTGCGTCTAGTTTAGATAGTCTATAGAGTATAAGCCTGTATTATGTTATTATTATAATTGTTTATGTTGTAAATGCTATTCCATTGAAACGCAATTCTCATTTTCACATTTTTCATGTACAGCTGTAAATTGATTTTGAAACACCTTTTGCGAGAATTAATAAACATTTCGTGATGTATTGTATTGTATTGTATTGTATTGTATTGTATTGTATTGTATTGTATTGTATTGTATTGTATTGTATTGTAAGACCTTGAATCATTGATTGGCAATTTCCATCATGCAGGGCCAAACCTTTTTAAGGTGCATGATTAACTTATTATCAGCTTTCCATCAAGATCATCAACTAATTAGGATGAACAGCGATTTCTTGCTTGGTGGAGGGAATTTTCCTCCTCCTGAAATGGCATTAGCCTCTTCCTGTCTCCACAGTAGGCTCCATGTTTCTTCAGATGCCACTGGCTCATGGTTATGGTGCCTTTTTATCTAATGAATGGTTTGTGGGTGAATGGTATTCATTGCAGCTGTTGTCAAATAACTACAATGAACTGTTCCAGGTCGCCATTGCAGCTACGCTATTGGGCCATCGCCAGACCTCCAAACATATGGAGAATTTACAGTGAAAAGCATTTTGACCACACAGTAAACTTGACAAGTGCTGATGTGGAGATAGACTTATCCTGCTACCCCTCCCCGCCAAAAAAAAAGCTTTCCAGTATGCATCAAGAGCTCATTGAAGACAGACCCTCTCCTGCAAGGGTTGTTTTGAATACCTCTTCCCCTCCTTCAGTGGTCACAAGGTCTGGGCCTCTTTTTCACTATCAAGAGGGTTGCGCTGTTCCTCGCTTGTCTCTCTCCTCTCTTTTACAGACTCCTGTCCAGTCTGCTAGTAGCAGAAAAAAACCTCACCAACCATAGACCCTTTTCATAATGGTGGACGATTTGATTATTGTTTTGTATGTATGCTAATTAGCCTTACTAACCTCACTTTAAAGTAAAAATTATATTGAATTTTGAACATGCTAACGAGACTAGTAAGGCTAATTATCATAAAAATAAAAGAATAATTTGTTGGGCGCATTACGAAAAGGGTCTTTAGCTTCAGAAAAGATGTCACCACTACTGTTGCCCAAAGGGGCCTTCTGGAACATCTCATTAGGAACATGGGGTATTGGTCAACTGATGCTTACCAGCTGTACATATGAACCCCAGTTGTCACTATCCTGTCGCAGGAAGACTTGCTTTATAGGTATGACACTTCCATTTCTGGTCGTTTGCATATACAGCGGGTATGGTGTCAATGCATCCATAAGCACCTCTCTCTCCAAGCCAAATTCTAGTGGTGGGAGTACCTCTGATTTGGCATGGAGGCTCATGGCTGGGTTGCTAGGAATTCACTGCCAGGGGGGGCAGAGTTATGAACATTAAGGGTTGTGAGACAGAGTCTTTGGTTTGTCACCCTTATCCAAAAAGACTAGAAAGTTCGACCATTCGCAGATGTCATCACAAAGACAGCACTTTCTCCTCAGCTATTTAAAGACCCTGAGCGTTTGTCCAGCCAAAGTTTTGATACCATAACCTCCCACACAGTTGCCTGATACTCAACCACCTGAGCCAACTGATTGGCAGGACAGTGTGACCGTTTCTTGAATGCTATTGGGAATTTGGACACTAAGTCCTCCTTAGACATCACAGTGTGTGGAATCTTCACTGCAAACACTGGTGCAATAACCGTTTCTGGCTTGTTCGGGTGGTAATTGTCGTGATAAACCAGGATTCCCATGCCTATGCATGCCTTCCATCCCAGTATGGGAAGTATGTCATTACTGTCTACCAAACGGCAGTTCAGAAAGAAGGAAGAATTATTTCTCCATACACCGAGAGGAACCCTCAACTTGGAGCTCCTGTATGATACCATGCAACACTACGACATTGCATTGGGACCTGTATCAGCTTGAAAACGTATAAAGCTGTCAGCATCCACCTTAAGAGTCACCAGCCGCAAGTCATCTAGCCTAAGAGTCGACACCTCATCTGCCTGATACATTTCCTCTTCGCCCTGATCACAATTGTCCACAGCTTTCCGCTCTTGGCGACACTTGGACGCAAAATGATTCCTCTTTCCACAGGAGTGGCATTTCTTTCCCTGACCCGGGCATGATTCCTGATTTTCTGGAAGACAAAAACCGCAGTTATTGATCTCGGTGATGTGGATGCTTTTTGTTTTTTCTCCCTTCGCACTCGAAATCATCAGGGCGAACTTTATTTTCTTCAGGACCTCCGATTTTACTTGCGCTGCTCGGCACATCTCATCTGTTTTCGCGAGCATTAAATGTGCTTCTCCGAAGAGTCTTTCCCTGACTTCCCCGTGAGTATTCCAAATACAAGCCTGTCTCTTAGAATTTCATCTGCGGAATTTTGTTGAAATCAAATCCTTCAACAAGCTTCCGAAGTGAAGTCTAGTGTAGTCATACGACTCACCGGCTTCCTGCATTTGCTGATTAAATTGGTACTGCTCCAACGGCACATTTCTCCTATATCCTAGGCTCACAGTACTCGGCAAAACGGCTCTGTCCCCTTGTCTGCACCTTCCTTCCAACCTGTGAACATGGAGCCTACATCTCTCGCTTCTCCTCCGATTACCATCAACAGAGTGGCTACCTTAACTGGCTCAGACATTTTGTTTTGTTCAAGTTGCAGGTACGTAATTTCGCCATGCTACCTCTTTTTTTTTTTTTTTTTCATTTCTCAGAGGCATTCTGGTCTTGAATTTCCAGCGGCAGTGGTCGCGGGGGGAAGAGAAAATCCCGCGGCCATGAAAATCAACAAACTTTGAAAGTAAACAGATGTGAGGTCAGTCACTGGCTGCCACCATGTAAGAAGCACAAACTCTGTGTATAGTTAACAGTTTTATTGTCCCAAAGAAATCACCACACCGAAAGATCACTCCAACTTACAACCAAGTCACATTCACATGCGTGGGGTGGGGGGGGGACTTAGCCTATAGCTATACCAGAGCTAGTTTCAGCTGGATTTTGCTACCCAATACTTATTACTAGTCTAGAGTAAACT
>NC_090884.1:42883363-42893363 GCF_036669925.1 Montipora capricornis
TTATTTTTTAAAATCTTGTCATGTGCAGGTATGATACATGTACTTACAAGTATTCACTTTTGTACAAGTGTGTGTGTGTCACATACTTAGTTCAGTTATAAACGAAGTCAATTGTACAGTATTTTATTTATATAAGAGAGAACCAAAATTTGCTGAGTGGACAAGTACAGTTAACATTATGAGGAACTTTTTTGCTCGTTTCTAGGACATATCCAATGCCAAGTTTGGTGAAATCAATCTTAGTGTGGATACAGGTAACTTACTGTAGGTGGTGAATTATACGTCAACTGTGCGGTTTGTGTACAGTACTGCTGCTGCTTTGCTTGACGAGCTTGCAGAATCAAGCTTGCAAATAGACCATTTGTGATCCTATTTGGGAAAAGCAGGCTTAATGAAAATAGCATTGTTCCATTGCGTTTTGAAACATTGGCAATGTTTTTCAACGGAACCGAAATGCGTTGCAAATCCATTTCAAAATCATTTCAAAACATTGTCAATGCGTTGTCAAACACTGACAACGCGTTTAATGAAACCGCCACGGGCCGTTTGGAATCATTCATAGCACCCCTGCTATTACATGTAGTTACTATGAAATCTTTACAACAAATTGTTAACCCGTTAGCATTAACTCTAGCATGTACGTATCGGTTTGAATTTGAGCAGAAACATCAAATACATGGAGTTTTCCTGTAATTTTGCAGGACACGCCAAGTGTAAAACTCAACTATCCTATGGCTGCTGTTACTTAACCTTTTTGGCTTCAGTTCTTACGGTGTTCACTTTTCTCAGTGATGTGTTGACAGGTGCCTGGGGCAAGGACTACATTGTAGGGCTCAGTGGCCATGATGACCTCCTTGCTTCTGAGAAGAGTGTTGCTTCCTCTCTTGCTACCTTTTACTGCACCTACCCTCCGATGAAATTAATTGGCAAAGTGCATATATTTGTGGTGTTTGTGATCATGCTTATGGTACATGTATTACAGTTCATGTTGATGTAATGGCAACTAGCCTTTATAAAGTAAACTGTAGTCATTTTTTGACACGAAAAATCCCAAATTACATCCGTAGGCCACAGTCATTCAACAGCACTCTAATTGGCCACTGTCAAAAATACCACAAGAATATTCTGTTTGCCCTCCAAAATTTTGCATAAGCATTGTTTCCAGTTTCTCTTGGAACTTACTATGGCCCCAGTAAGAAAATAAAAACAATGCTTAATACACAAAATTTTAAAGGACAAACAAAGAATAATTATTATTGTAATTTTGAAAGGGGCCTATTTGTTTGCTTTCACAGGTGAAACCATGATACTAAATGTAGCATGGAACCCTGGTTTTCCAAGTCTTTTTGCCACGTGTCTCAGCTCGGGGTCTGTGCTGATGATGGAACTGACTGAAAGAGAAGTTAAAATTCTAATGTCTCTGCCTGCAGATCATAAAGCCAGTGCAAGTGAGGAGAATACTCTTGTCAATAAATTTGCTAGAGCTGAGTGATACTAATAATTATTATAAGTATCACTCATAATTTCTAAGTAAATAATGCATTTATTTGGATGCCAACCAACAGAGAGAGCTGGCATTCAGTAGGGTTTTTATAGGCCCTTGGAGGTTCTAAAGCGCTTTATTGGGGAAAAATTACATGTACAGTGTAAGCCTAAGAGGTTTCTGCCAATGAGGTTCTCTTGTGGGCTTGGTTGTCTCCCTTCCTGCCACCTGGCAAGTCCCAGCATCTGTAAGGAGGAATCTTAAGGTTGTACATGTACATGTAATTGCTGCAATCGCTAGCTGCCACAGGGTAACACCATCTAGGGGTTTCCAATATCATTTATTTGCTGTGGAGTTTCCTGGTACCCATCTTCCACTCTTCTTGTTTGATTACCTTAGTCCCTTTTTTGTACTTGCAATATGATTTCATACACAGCATATGTGAATGTAGATCCATGAAAAATGAGGTGGTGCATTTACAGGGGTAGAATTAAATTCTGATTGTAAATTCTAAATTTTACCCCTTTGACCTCAAATGCCCTACAGGTGTAGGACGCCCCCACTTGACTAGTAAAATCGTCTGGTGTTGGACAGAATCTCAATCCCAGGGGTCAATGGGTTAAGGTAATGTTTTTTTTTTTTCACTTAAGTTTGTTGGAGTCCTAAGGGCAAACAGCTTGTTGTGGGTCATGCAGATGGCAGATTAACACAATATTCACAGGTACTTGTATGTAACTCTTCATATTAAACACATGGTTGTATGTGAACTATTGACAACTGAAGAACAATATTTTTATTCTTACATTGTTTGTACATGTATGGACATGTTTTATAGCTCATGTTGTAGTTACCAGTAAGTGATGTCAATGTGGTATACATGTACATGTATATCAAATTCTCCTTTGTTTTCAAAGCCTACAGTGTATTATTATTATGAATAAATTACTTACATTTAACCTTTTTGTTTTTGCTTTTGGTTTAGCAACTTGAAGTAAAGAAGGAAATAGAATGTCCTGAACTGTTCACTGATGATCCCCACAAAGGTATAATTAAGTAATCAATAAAAAGTTAAAAAAAATTACAATGAGTGACATGCAAGAAAGTTAACACAAGGGGGAGGTGGCAGGAATTGTGCAATACATGTAATAGACCTTATTCACTTGACTTCATTTTATTTCATTTCATTTCATTTCATTTCAGAGGACCAAATCTCCTGAATATCATTATACATGACTCTATGACCTCAATTGGGAAAACAAAATGTACAAGCTTGAACTTTATTCTACATTTTAAGACCTTTGATTCATTCCTTGTTGCATACACATAAATTACCAACTGAAATATTTTCTTCTACCAGATTATTAAAACATAATATTATGGTAATGGTTGTTAAAAACTTTTATAGTCTTTTAACCTTAAATTTTTGCTTTTTTCTCCTGTTATGTGTACTATTCAGTGACAGATGTGTTGTGGATTTCAACATCATTGTTTGCTGCCGTCTACTCAAGCTTTGAAGATGGGGATTGCCCAAAATTTCTCCTTATTTCTACTCCAGTAAGTCACGTCAATTTAACATAATTATATATGAATAATATTGCTTTCTTTGAATTGAGTTACAACATACATGTACATGTACATGTATAAATAATAGTTAAAAAGTTGGGCTTACTGGAAAGCTTTTATGTCAATGCTATTTTTATTCTTCATGCCGAAACTGCGCATTATTTTTGCTGAATAATTAAAAATTTAAAATCAGACAGAGAATGCTCTTTTATGAATGGATGGTGGTGATTTCACAGGTAACAAAATCTCTCGCAAGTTCTCTGCGAGTTTCGGTGCGGCTAACAATTTTTTTGGATTTTTGACACATACAATGTATTTGCAGTGCAGATCAACCTTCTAACTCTAAACAGAAAAAGGATGCACACATACACATGTAGATCTCATCAGACACAGCAATGGCAAAGAAAAAGTGGAAGCAGACCAACGCAAAAGCTGATCTAGCACCTCTCAAATAGGCCATTTCCGAGTTCATGTCTGGCTCTTCTTCAAAGCGATTCCAAGTGCGAAGTTTTTGTGATGGTAAATTTAGTTGTACTTTACATATGAATGAAAAGTAATTTTCATAAGACAAACATCTCACTTAGACTCGCTTTAATGAGGAGGCAGATATGAACTCGGAAATGACCTATTCCCATGGTACAGTGTACATGTAACTTCCTCACTGATATGCTTTGTTGGAGACCAGTTCTGATAGTAATTATGATCCTTTGTGTTAACTCTGCTAACCCACTAACGTCTTAGAGTTTTATCGTTCGTGCAGGTATATTTCTTTCTGCTATTTTATCTCTTCAACAAACATTTATGTGATTGCTTTACTTTGAATTCTTAAAATGATTTAAAGCCACAAAAATATAAACTATGACGATTATACAATGTACATGTATATAAAAATAATTATACACATGCCTCAAACATTTTGCGACAGAAGATTTTATTATTATTTTGATTTCAAGTACATGTAAACAATTGTTTCCCACAAAAAAGTGCCCTGGTAGTCTAGGTAATTATGCTCTCAATCAAAAAGGAACTTCAACTTCTGGCAAAAAGGTATTTTTCCAATATCTCTGGAATGTGACTTTGACCTTTAACTGAAATCCAAAAAATTTTTAGGCAATACACTGTATTTCTATCTTGAAGGTACACGGCAACCTTAAAATCACAGTACACTGAGCTGACATGTACTGACATATGCTATGGGTTTACATTCTTTTAATTCTTGCAGAAAAATGAACCAGTAGCCATAACCAATTTTGACGACATCTATTTTGCAATGAGTGATGACCGAGAAGATGTGTTTTACCTTAGAAATATCAGTGAATGGTGAGAACTACAGCTGAAGAAATTATCTTTTTAAGTACATGTAATTCAACTCAAGCATAACCAATGATTTTGATTTTGATTTGATTCAGTTTTGAATTTGATCATTTTGATAAGAATCCATTTGTACTTAAATTGCAAAATTATTATTGTACAACTGTAGATCCTGATGACACATACATGTACAACCGTACATGTACTTTTGTTTTGTTTTTTTTTTGTTTTTTCTTATGGATGTTTATTTTTGTCGTGGCTCATTTTTATTTTAACTAAAATGTAACTGTTGATTTTGTTGCAGTCTCTGTTTTAAATTTTGATTCAGTCTGTAATTTTATCATTAATAATAACAATGCATCAGAACTACGATTATTACACATACAGTGTATACAGTTGGTCATGATTTATTTAGTTTGTACTGTTTGTTTAATATAATGAATTTTATTATTAAAATTAGTTTATTGCAGTCCTTGTCTTTCTATGTTCTTTTTTTTCTCAACAGGAGCATTGTAGTGTCAGCATTTTCCAATGGACTTGAGGCTGCTGTCATTGGAAAGTACGGTGGAGAGGTAACAGGCCACTGATTTGTTCCTTGATGTCTTCCTCTTAATTTTAAAGTCACTTCAATCATACATATTCATTAATTTTGTTTGTTTCCAAATTACTGTGTCTGCAAAGTCTTGTCGCTATCTTCTTTTCATTCATTATCTGGACAGGCTGAGGGAACTTGGGAAAAATGGAGCTTTGAGGAAGATGGTCGTCCTTCAATGCCTTTGACCAGTAATAATGATGAGTCATTTCCTATGGGCTTAGCATTTGACTTCAGCTCCAGGAGACCATTTCTGAAGGGAGAGCAGAGACTCCCCCCTGCACCAGTTATGATGATTTTGTCCACGGATGGCGTCTTGTGCCCATTTTATGTGATAAATCAGACTCCAAATGCAAATCATGATATAGTTAGGCCTCCTGAACCCTTGCCACTTAGAGGACAAAGAAAGCCTGTTGTTTCTCATTTTAGCAGCAGTTCCTCTCAAATAACTGATGGTAAGTCAAGATCATTTTTATGCAAGGAAAAATAATATTACAGCATGCCAGTGGAATTACAGCTGTAAGTACAGGCAGAAGCTTGTGACCTTAAAGTGTGTAACTTGCAACGCATTTCCTTGGAACAAAGCTGAGGATTTTAGGACACCAATTTTATGCCCAAAAATGGACATAAATAAGATTGAAGCTGCATGTGCTGGAAAATGTGCGAGCTTTGTCAAATCCAAATAAGAAAATTTTCAAACTAAAAAAAACCCCAGCTCTGAACCAGAGTTAGGGCACCCGCAAGCTTGGAGATGTAGTGTTCCGGAAACATTGTTGCCTGCAATGTTTCCTCTGCGCGCAAACCAGGAAACATTTGCTGAGGAAGCAAAATGTTTCTGAACAAATCTGAAACATTTTGCTTCCACAACAAAATTAATAGGGACCTTTAGCAACGACGACGGGAACGGCAACGAGAACGTCATGTAAAAACATAAATTCACGTTATTGCGCTCACTTCGCGACTATTCTAAGCCTTTTAATATGACAAAGGTGTTTCAGTCCCTCAGGAATGAAACCGTTACGAGCGGCGCTTAATTTAGGGGAGAAAAATGAAAATTTATCTCCAGGTGCTGACGTTCTCCATATCACTTCAAACTTGGTAATTTCACGTTGTTGCTTTGCTGACGACAGCAAAGAAACGGACAAAAATGAAAAATGCACGTGCAGGGCGTCCAAAGCTATTGTTTTTGCCCACTAAATATGCAAATTTGTGACGTTCTCGTTGCCGTCGCCATTGTCGTTGCTAAAGCTCCGTAATGTTTCCTGGGGCCGCAAATGTGGAAACAAGTCATTAGCTTCTGCAACATTGTTTCCTCATTTGCCGGCACCTTTAAATGCTTGAAGGTCATGAGCTTCTGGTACAGGCTTAATATCCTGCAGACGTCATCTACAGTGTATCATCTATTTATTGATTTGTGTTTTTTTTTAAATAACTAAAATTAATATTTAATACTTTTTTGTTTTACCACCCTGAACTAAAATTCAAAGGATCCATGTCATTAAAATACCCTACACCTTGAAGGACATACAAGTCATGAATATGTACTAACTCAACAGTTGATAAAATGTCAACCAATATTTTATTTAATGATCTGTACTCTTACTGGCCAGTTGCTAAGTTCTCTATAATTTAAATCCAGGGAGTTATGGTTTGTGCAGTGGTGGTGAGACTGTCCACGGTTAAATTTACATACTTAACGTCATTATCTGGGATGAGTTTGCTGGTTCAACTCTTCTTTGCTCTATGGGGTTTTCCTATGGATACCTGGTACTCTGTTTTTCCACTCAAACATTCAATACTGTACATGTAAAAACCAACAACTTCTATACATGTATAAAGAAACTTGCTTTAATTTCTTGTGACTTGATTTGATTTACAGTCTCCCTAATAATTATCGC
The DNA here is from genome assembly GCF_036669925.1 of Montipora capricornis. Lineage (NCBI taxonomy): Eukaryota > Metazoa > Cnidaria > Anthozoa > Scleractinia > Acroporidae > Montipora > Montipora capricornis. The sequence continues at coordinate 42,890,211 of NC_090884.1, forward strand.
TTCAGTTCAGCCCCAGTTACCAGCTGCACAGTCAGGACAACCAGCAGCAATGCCTCAGCTTGTGAAGCCCACACCTACTAGTCAAACTCAGTTGAATTTTGCCTCACGTTTGCTCGAATCTCAGTTTATTGCAACCAAAGTCAACACTCAACCTAAGGTTTGTTGACAGTGTGATAAAAAGTAAAGTTATGAATAGAGTTTTAATAGACCTTTTGCAGGTACATTGTATTGTATGACAGCCATTTTAATCTCTATTGTTTCGAAAGACATTATGGGATGCTCAGGTGGCAAGTTAATAAATTACGTATTTGCCTCCTGGGCATCCCATAATAGCTATTTCAAACAATAGAAACCAAAATGGCTGCCGTACATGTATGTATCTGCAAAAAGGTCTATTTTGTGTCTAAAACATTATTTTATTGTTACAGTACTTGTCAAAGCAAAGGTACAATGTAGGATATTTTCCTTACATTGTTGGCCTGTCTGGAAATTAAACCAGTTGCCCAAAAGTCTGCTCACTTCTGGAGTACGTATTGTACTGGTGGCTCCCAAGTTAAACCTACATGTACAGTACATTGTTGTCTTTTATCAAAGTTTTAGTAATAATAACACTTTTTAATAGGGTCTGAGTCTTGGAGATGGCTGGTCAAATGTTTCTGCTTCTCCAACCCCAAAGTCAGGACAAGGCGTGGTGACACATCCCAATCCAGTAGCTTCCACTCAATCTCCAATTCCTCGTCCACTGACTGAGAATGTGAGGTCTGAAATTTCCAGTGCAGCAGGATTTCAAGCATCAAATACAGCTACAGAAAGAGAACAAGGGGTACAGCTGTAGATCTCTAAAAACTAACCATTATGATAATGAAATGACAGTGTGCTTCATGAACTGTTACGGTACAGTAGTCTCATAGCCATTAATTATTGATTCGTACTAAAACACATAATATCCATTAAATTTTCAATAATATAATGTTTTGAACAGAGGTTTCGTCTTGGAGGTGAACAGCCAAAAGTACCGGCAAGATCAGTTTCTTCATCCCCCAAGTCAGGACAAGACTTAGTCGCCCAACCCTTTGCAAGTCAACCACTACCAGTTACCAGGTCATTTGCAGACTCTCTTAAAGCAGAAAGGTCCACAGCAACAACATTTGAATCGCTGGCACAAACATCAAGGTTTGCAACAAAAACAAGGCAAGAAGCCTCCAGAAAGGAAGCGGTGAGGGTTTCCTGTACACTTTAACTTTCTTTGACTATAATAATTATTATTTAATGCCTGATTTCTAGAGGATGTGTATTATGGTACATATCAATAATTGCGGATTGCATCTCAGCACTGTGGGCTTGAATACCGGCATGTGCTCTCCAAAGTTTACCGAGCGTTCCATCCATTGGTAGTCAGTAAAACCAGTGCAGTACACTGTCCATAATTATCAGGTAGGGACTTCCTGAAAAAAGAAAATCAGTCGCAACCAACATTATAAAAAAAAGCCATCAGTAATGATGTTTAATCAATTAGGTTTCTATAAAGGCACAGACCGTAGTATTAAATCAAATTTTCATTTGATTAAATTACATTGTATGCATTTTGTACACCCAAAAACAATAACTACATGTATTGTTTGGTTACTTTACATTGTAGAAGCAATTTTCAAGAGAAGATGTTCATTTACTGTGCGACGCGCCTTACCGTGGCCACCTAACAAAGTTTTTTACATAATTATTATCCGCCAAATAGGGTGTGCGAATTTGACAGTCACACCTCCTTGCAAAGTTTGATTGTACGGTTGTAAATTGAACACCGTTGTATGGGTTGTTGAGTTGTAAAATGTGAAAGTTTGTTAGGTGGCCACGGTAAGGCGCGTTGCACTGTAACTAAAACTGATTAAATTATCTTTTGTTTGGCAGGTCGTCTCTGTTTCTAAGAGTAATGTCATTGAAGCCTCTGTTTCTCAGAATATACAAGAAGTGGTAATTAATCTTGTTCCTCTATTTTATAGTATAAAATAGAATAATTATTTATTTGTTTTGTCGCTAAATATGAAGTTGCTCAACGTGCAAAAATTGTCCCCTTTCTTACAATACCATACATGACAACAGAGAGTTCAGTTCTTCACCAATGACAAGGTCAATAGCACTTTCAGTCATTAGTGCTGTCACAATAACTCCAAGGTTGTGCTTTTAAAACTGTTTATTATTATTATTATTATTATTGCCTCTTGTGTCTACAAGGGTTATCAACTTTATTTCCTCCGAAGATGAACCATTCTTTAGTTGTGGCATGAAACACGACCAGACTACAACACTCGGGTTGTTAAAATTACTGAGGAGAAAGTGCTCCTTTTGTATTTTCACCTGCAAAGGGATTAGGTTTTCAGAGAGACCCTGTCTCCTAACCCTTGTTCATTAAACCCTTTCACCCCCAAGGCAAACCCCATTCACGAGTAAAATCATGTGGCCTTAAACAGAGTAAAATCCACAAGTGTTTTTTTTTAGGAAGGAAAGGTTTAAAAACTGTGAGATGATAAAGAACCCAAGTGCTTTTTTGCAAAGAGGAATTTGGCACATTAATTTTTCCAGTGTTGTAATTTATCCTGTTTTCTCCAGCAAAACATAGATGGATTGGCTTGATTGTTATCGTTATTGATATTTAGCAAAACAATAATAGCCATACAGCTAGTATTCTCATAGATCAATATTTAAATTGGAAATCACACATTAACCTTTTGTTAAAAAAGTTAGCAAAGCCGTAGGTATAATTATTACGACGTCTATTATGCTAGATTACGACATCTATTGCCTTTGCGAACCCCAACTCAGATTTATCAGTCCTTGATACTGTACCTATGGCTTAAGCTCTTGGGGACAGGCTAACAAAGCTGATCTAGAAAAGTTACCTCGTTTACAGAAGAGGGGTCTCCGCTTAATTCATCAATCAACTGGCGGAAGAGAACATGCCATTCCTTTATTTAATAAGAGTAATATTCTAACTACATGTATTACTTTTCTTTATGTTGAAATAATTTCTAATCTAATGTACAATATGTGAGAAATAATTTGGAGTCTGTCAACATTCAAAATCTATTCAAATCCGTTTGAGATCTGCATTCCTACGATACCCGGTCAGCAGCTGCTGATAATTTTTACATTATGCAA